>NW_007751384.1:0-9362 GCF_000696425.1 Galeopterus variegatus | reverse complement strand
TGCCTAGGTGGTTTTAACATTCAAAAATCAGTGTAATTTACTCAAACAATAAAGAAAAAAAATCATAAAATTACCTTTATAAATACAGGAAAAGCATTTGACAAAACTTAATACGTAAGTTAAAAACCCCTAAATAAAGTGGAATAGAAGGAAACTTTCTCAATCCCGTTAAGGGCATCTATGACAAATTTATGATTAAGGTCATATTGAATGTTGATCACCCCTTGGTCAAGAGAAAGCTGTCCAATACGGCAATTCCCTTAAGTGAAAATGAGATAAACAAAGAAACCTACTTTGAAAATATTATTAATCAGTTTACTGCCATTAAAGCCAGAAAAGAAAAAGTATAATAAATTCTGCTTGGGGTATAAATAAAATATTTAAACAAAAAATAATGTGAGTTTTTAAATATTCTACTTTTCAATTTTTCCATGTTTCAATTACTTTAATGTTCTGGGAAAAAGTAACCATTTTAAAAATACACTAAAACAGATATCATTTCCTGTAACCCACTCAGGTGGTGCTTTTCTTAGCTCTGGTTCCTTTCTGGGTTGTTTCCTCACAGGTGCATTGAACAGTCCTCCGTTGAATACTCAGAGAGGTCCCCCTGCCCGCTCTCCAGAGCTCTCCCTCTGTGCAGCTCTCTCATCTCCCAGACTCTGCCCAGCGAACTCTGCTGCCTTGGCCTCTCCAGACTCCCAGCTCTGTGTCTTGCACCCACTGGGCTCTGCCTGGGTTCCCCCTCTGCATTAGTGAGGGTTCTCCAGAGAAACAGAAACAATAGAATATATATGTATATAATATATATATATATATATGAGACCTGATATATGTTTTACATATATAAAAGATGTATTACACATAAAATATAAAAGACATATTTATTTACATTTTAATGTATATGAAGATTTAATATATATTTTTTATATATGAAGAGTAGTACGGCTTATGCATTGTGGAGGTTGAGAACTTCCATGTTCTGCTGTCTGCAAGCCGGAGAGCCAGGAAAGACAGCGGTGTCATCCAACTGAATCTGAAGGCCTGAGAACCAGTGGCAGTGACAGTGCAGATCTCAGTCTGAGAACAGGAGATGGATGCCCAGCTCGAGTGCCAAGACAGAAGGGACTGGATGTTCCCTTCCTTCACTCGTTGATCTGTTCAGGCCCTCAATGGGTTAACAATGCCCACCTGCACCAGGAAGGGCAATCTACGGAGCCCGCCAGTTAAAACGTGAATCTCATCCCAAACACCCTCAAAGACACACCCAGAAATAATGTTTAATCTGGACACCTGTGGCCCAATCAAGCTGACACATAAAATCAACTATTACACTTCCGTGCTCCGCAGCCTGGAAATGCTCTGCAGGTGGTGAACTGGAGTAACCACAGCACTCACCTCTTTTCCCATCTCCCTTCTCTCAGGGATATCTGTTCTTCCTCGCCCGATGCTCAGCACCTCGAGACCTGTTTTTGTGTGTATTTTGTCTGGTTCTCGGTTGTTTCAGGTGAGAGACTAAACCCAGCCCTTGTTACTCCATCTTAGACAGAAGCAAAGCCTCCAAACGTTTATTTTTTATATAAACAAATTATTAATGTTTTTCTTCATAATGTGTGCCTTTGACTAAGAAATATTTTCATGTAAGGGACTTCATTTTTCACACTCAATCCACCAGGAATTTATTTCTACGTATTATGCGAAATAGATTTCTAATTTCGTGGTAGGTTTGGGGTCATTGATGGCATTCTAGCTTTGCCTCTATCCTGCCACGGGGCCCTGGGAACTTGATTTCTTTCTCGGAGCATTGGTTAAAAAAGGGCACAGTAACACCCTCCAGTGGCATCGTTACTTAAATAAAATGGTATATATCAGTTCTTTAGTACAGTGCCAGGTATAAAGCAGGCACTCAAAAATGCTGGAGCTTTTTTTGCTCTTCTCCAAACAATATGAGTTATTTTCTGTAACTTATCTATTGAGTAATAATCTGTTTCATGTTTGTCTTCTGAACACACCCTATGATCCATTTGTTTTGTTTTCTGATCTATCCCCAGAACAACGGGGGTGGCTCAGCCCCTTGGGTGCTGTCTATAAATATGCGTTGAGTTCCTGAAGAACCTCCTCCTCTCATGCCTCAGCGCTCACCTCTGCAGCTAACGTGTGCCTCGATGGTTAAAGATTTACTCGGTACACCTGCTGTGGGTTGAATGCGGGGGCGGGGGGGCCTCCAAAATTCAGGTGTCGCCAATGGGATAGTGATAAGAAGGGGGACTTTTAAGAGGTGATTAGGCCACGAGGGCTCTTCCTGGTGAATGGGATAAAGGTCCTTATAAAAGCGGCTTCCTGCAGCGTTTTGTTCTTTCACCCTTCGTCCCTTCCACTGTGTGAGGACACAGCACTCCATCCTCTGGAGGATGCAGAGACAAGGCACCATCTAGGAGGCAGAGAGAAGCTTTCTCCAGACACTGAATCTGCCAGTGGCTTGATCTTGGACTTTCCAAAACCGTGAGAAACAAATTTCTGTTCTCTATCAGTTACCCAGTCTCAGGTTTTTCGTTATAGCAGCAAAAACAGACTAAGACAACAACCTTAGGTGTAGGATTTATACAATTTTATGCACAATTTTTGAAATAATAAACTAAAGCCAAAGTTATAATAGACAGAGGCCCAAGTTTTAATAGACAAAGTCCAAAATTATAATAAACAAAGGCCAAAGTAATTTTTAAAAAGTCTTAAAGTTTATAACAAAGAAAACACCTTAAGCCCTAGTAACTAGTACTAAGCCCTAGTATCTCACCTGCACCATCCATGATATTTGAGCTGTACAAATACCCACCTGAGGCTCACAATCCTTTCAGGTTCTAGTACCCAACAGAGTCGTAAGTCCAATTACCTTGCTCAGGTCTTAGCTGTAGGCTGAGAAGTGGTAGGTGTGTCTTTTAGGGGAGACTTGCGCGTTTATTGTGGCAGGTAGTGGATGAGCGGCAGCAGGAAGGTATAAAAACTACGAGTGGCTAAACCCTTGCCCTTTGTTCTGCAGTGGACAGAGCAGGAGTGTCTGCTGCCATAGCTACACCAGCCAGCTTCAAATAAGGAGTGACTTAGAAATGATGGAGAACATGGAAACAGAGGCTGAGAATGATGTTTGCTACTTAAATATCAACTGAAAAAGCAAGATTGGAATATTGCCTCTCTCTCCAACGCTGACACAAGAAAGAAATTTATGAAACAAGACAAAGGAAAACTAACACCCACAGAGCTCCTCGGGTTCGGATTGGCTGTCGTGTGGATCACGAATTTTCCCTGGGCGTGGTCGAGAGTGTCATTAGGGTGCATTAAGCATCAGTGAACAGGGCACGGAGCCCAGGGAGGATGGCAGGCCCTCTCCCTCCACCCGCTACTGCATAATCGATGATGACGATGACTCAAACTTGCTCCCACAATCTCCTCCCCCATTAGCACCAGACCTGTCCTGTCACGTGCAGCCTTTCCTTGATTCTGTGTCCTGGGGAGGGAGACCTATTCCCACAATGGAGGGAGCCCCAGGCTTTCCAAGACAGCCGCTTTGAGCTCCTGGGAGGGAAGAGAAGCATTAAAGAGCCCTTACAGTTTTTTATCTCATAACCAACTATTTTGGACGTGGACATCGGGGTCACCTCTCACGCGCTTCCTGCCTCCCTCCCTCCTTTCCTTCTCCTCTAATTGTCTCCTGCACACCCTCCGCCGCCTGCCTTACTCTGAAGGGTCCCTTCCACCTCTCCCTCTCTCACCCCTGTCCAAGCCCTCTCCCCACCCTGTCCCACCCCCCCATCTCATTGTCTGTCCCTTTAGATGAGATCACCCTGACTGAGTGAAGGACAGAGGCTCAGAAGAGGTCAGACAGGAGCACGGCGGTAGCTGCACTGCTGCTGCGACTGGGCGAAGACATCCATCATCGGCTCCACCACTCCATTAGGCCTCGCATGAAATATGCCCCGCTCCGCCTCGCACAGCCATACGTCTCCCGGTCTAGACACCTTCCTGTTGTGTGGAGATCAATGCCGCTCAGCCATGCATCATGTGTCATCCACTGGCCTCGCTCTAATAACCGTGTCTATTCTCTAGTCTGCACTATAAATTATGGCACTGGGGAAGTACTATATTATTCAGCAACCTTGGTCACTAATGGATTATTGGGTTTATTGGTTGATAATGTGAGCTCCCTGTCTTTCTTTCTCTCCCCCCATTTTTGGCTGAATCTCAGTTTTATTTATTTATTCCTCTCTATTTTTATTTTATTTGGTTCAGGTTTGAGTGATGACAGCTCAAGACTTCTGTCAACATGCTCCTATATCAATCCCCTAAAATGACGATTCTCTAAGATAAGCCGAACTAGAAACAATTCTCTCTGGTCAGCTTTTAGACAATGGACCAAGTCCAGGGACAGTTATTTAACCTTCTGCTTCGTAAGGTTTCTGCTTAGGAGACTTTTAACTGAGGGGCATTTTTAGAGAGTGCAGGGCAGGTGGGGCGCCCAGCAGCTCAGACCCCCCTGGACAGTCCTCCTCTGGCCTGGCCTTTCCACTCTTGATTACTTACACTCACTGCTGCCAGATGCGGACGGTGACTACTGTAGCCCTGGCTCTCAGTTTCCCCCTCTGTAAAATGGGTGAGAAGTGGAGCTCAGGTGGACAGAAAGGACTGAAAAAACTTATGACAGTGAAAACTCTGAGTGTAAAAGTTTACAGTCGAGCCATATTAACTGTAGGAAAAGAGATGGGTTCCAACTATCCAACTTTTCAAAAGCGTTAAAACTTTGTATTAAAAGTGACAAACTGGTATGAGGAAAAAGGTTTTAATCCAAGAGCTGTCCAAAGATAGGCCAGGCTTCTTCCCGAGAAAAAACTCTTTGCCCCCACAGTTCAGACGGAGGATGCCGTCTGGACAGTGTGGTATAACACGAGCGTCTGAGCCGAGATGGCATGCAAATCCTGTCACCCTTCAGGTTCACGTTTTCATGATCTACATGGCAAACAGCACTGTTCTGATACATTTTTAAAGGGAAATAATTTTAAACAGCAAGAAGAGGAGAGTAGCCAACCACCGCCTCGGAACCACCGCACTTTTCCCACGTGTCACTTGGCCCGTGTCCGCCCCGCTGCGCCCCCAACTCTGTCCCTGCCATGCCTGGTTGTGCTGTGGACACAGCAGCGGGTGGGGCTGAGTCGTGGGTGCCTCTGAAAAGGGAAGCCACAAAGGGAACCAGACTCTGAGAAAAGGTCGTCATCTGATGCCAAACATGAGAAGTCTAGTCACTGATTTCCCACGTTCACTGGAAACCCACCTGCAGACCCCCCTCAGACGCACTGTGGTCTCCAGTGCCCTCGGTTCCCACCGCTGGGAGCTGAGGGGCTGCTGCAGCTTCAGGGCCTGAGCTCTTGGGTTCGTGAGAGTTTTATGTCGTTTGTCCTTTAAAAAAATAATAGACTTTATTTTTTAGATCATTTCTAGGTTTACAGAACATGTGAGCAGAATATACAGAGGATTCTCACATACCCGCTCTCCGTCTCTCACAGCTGCCCTGTGGTTAACATCTTGCATTAATTACTGTGGTACTTTAGTTATGACTGATGAGCCAACACGGATACATTATTATTAAGTAAAGTGAGTCGTTTACATCAGTTTCACTCTGTGTTGTCCATTCTACAGGTTGTGACAGATGTGTAGCAACTTGTTTCCACGGACACAGTGCCACACAGAATGGTTTCACTGCCCTGAAAGTCCTCCGGGCTCTGCCCGTTCACCTGCCCCTGACTGCAACCACTGACGACCACTGCTCTTTTCACTGTCCTCATAGAGGACGGTATATTTTTTTCCAGTATGCCATTTTTTCCCAGAATGTTACTTTCCAGAATCTCCTGTCCTTGGATCCTTGCATGTTGTCATGAAGTATGTGGCCTTCTCAGACAGGCCTCTGTCACTTAGTAATGTGCATGTAAGTTTCCATGTCTTTCCGTGACTTTATCTCACTTCTTTCCGTACGGAATGATGTGCCGTGTCTGGATGCACCACGGTTTACTTATCCCTTCACTTACTAAAGGATGTGTTGGCTGCTCCCAAGCTACAGCAATTATGAACAAAGCTGCTGTGAACATTCGGGTGCCAGGTTCTGTGTGGACATAAGCTTCCATTCAGTTGAGTGAACACCTAGGAACACGATTGCAGTAAGAGTGTGTTTAGTTTGGTAAGAGACTGCCGAACTGCCATCCGCAGTGGCCGCGCCGCTCGGCGTCCCCACCAGCAGTGAAGGAGAGCTCCTGTCACTCCACAGCCTCTGCAGTATCTGGTGTGGTCAGTGTTGGGATTTGGGCCACTGTGACACCACGTCGTTGTTTGAATTTGCATTTCCCTAAGGTGTTTGCTGTGGAGCATCTTCCACATGCACACCTGCCACTATCATGCTCGTCATGCTAACCCTTTACAGCCAGGCCCCAAGGCTCCCCCTGTCCCCAGAAGGCTAGAAATGAAGCTGTCCTGTGCAAGGGTGGTCGTCCCAGGAGAGGATGTGGGTAGGAGTGGGGGCCTAAAACGGCCAGGATACTTTTTTATGCCTTTTCCGTACATTCTTCTGCTGGGTTAGACAGTGCTTTCCCCGTTTTATAAATAAGTGATCTGAAGTTCAAGGTAAGTAGCTCACCTATACTGTGTAGCATCTAAGTGCTAGCGTTGGATTTCAGGCTCTTGCCTGCCTCCATCTAAAGTCCATCTACTTTCCACTACTCATGTGCTTTTCCAGGAGCAAGAGGCCCAAGGAAGGAACACCCTGTCTGTCCTCGCTTCCCTCGTGCCAACTTCTTTCTGGGCACCAAGGTGAAGAGCAGGAAGAGAAGAGGGCGGAGGTCTGGTGCAGAGCCTAGAGCATGGGCACACGGGGTCCGGGCGGCTCCCAGGCCGGAATGGGGAAGCGGAAGGCAAGCCGTCGTGGAGCCAGAGCTTGTAAAGCTAGAAGCAATCTTGTAGCTTCTCAGTTGCATCTCTGAGTAATCAACCCCAAGAGCCTGACCTGAGAGCCTCTGTGCTGACGTGAGCGGTAAACCAAGACAGAGCATGGCTTTGCCCCAAGCTTCTCCCCCCCAGAAAAGAGGATGCTCAGGTAGAGTCCATACCTGGCTCTGTGGCCCTGCCCTTGAGATACAGGATACAGGCACACTCTCCTCCACCCTTAATCAGCCCTGAGGTCACTGCTGTAAAAATACCCCTGAGGGCTCCTGGGGCCGGAAAGTCCACCTGCTGAGCTGGCCCAGGAGCAGACAGTGGCACCTGGGGATGCTGACTCCACACGGACTGGCTCCCGCTTGCTCCTGCTGCCTCCCCAAGCCTGGCACTAACCTGCTGTTTGTTTGAACAGGACAGTAATGTGTTCACCTAATTAGTAGATGTCAGAGTTCTCCAGTCTGTAGTTGGGATTTCCTGATGAATCACAGACATGCCCGCCTGGTGGAAGCACCTCAGTGTACGGCGAGGGCTAGAAGCTCTGCAGCCCCTTCTTCCAGCGACCCCGCTGGCATCGCAGAGGTCTGGCCCTAGCCCTTTGGCCCTTCTGTGCCTCAGCTTCCCCTCATGTAAAAGACAGAGAATGACACTACCTAATCTCTCTCCCCCCCCCAGAACCAAATGTGTCACACTGCTTGCACTTCTCAGAGGTGACAAACAATATCAGCGGAAACCGCTTCCTATAGAGGAGCAATTTCTGTTTACATATGTGATGTCCACCCCCTGCAGAAATGCTGGCTGCCCTGTGGCCTGGCTGGGTTATCAGGAGAATGTCATAAGCTACGGCTTCTGCCAAGGGAACAGATTTACTGCCTGTTCTGAGGACAAGTTCTTTAGCAGAGGTAAGCCCTGGCATGGGTTCTCTGGCAATAAAAAACAAACAAACAAAAAAAAACAAAAAGCCGCCCCTAATCCAAGGCTTGGGCAACTAACAACCTGTCTCCAGGCTTCAGAGTGATGGAAGCTCAACATTCTCCCAAATCTCTGCCCCGGACGGGAGCATCTGTGTGGAATCATATTCTAGTAAAAGTAGAAGTCGAGGCGGAGTTTGTGATGACCTGTCCCTGGTACACATAAGCCACAAGACAGACTAGGCACCGGGCAGGAAATGGGTTTGCTGGTGGAGATTCAGGCAAAACCAGGGCAAAACAGGGCAAGGGTCTCTCTCCCACCCTCATCGCACCTGTTTTCAAGGTGCGCAGAGCTGTAATTTCTCCTCTGAGAACCTCTGGATGACTGAGAGGAGAAAAAGGTGGCTGCCAGGGGTCTTCAAGCCGGTCTGGGAACTGCTCAGCAGCTGGAGTCTCCAGCAGACAGACAGACAGAATATCGCAGGGAGAATCCTCCCTAAAACACAGCTCGCCCCACCCTTGGTGCCCTGATCGGATGGGAGCCCCCTGCAAGGCACTGTTTCCCTGTCCTTACGTCCCATCAAGTTCATTTGTCTTCCCTCTTTCCCATCCCCTACCCCGATTCCACCACTCCTGAGCATCGATGCGTGAATCACATGCACTCACCTTGCAAGAAGACAGTTGAAGCTTCAGGAAACCAAGGACTTGACCAGAGAGCGGGAGTTTATAAGTATGTTTCATCCTGCTCAGGAACAAGCTACCTCACTTAATTAGGAGCTACCAAGTTCCCCTAGCAAGAAGCTAGACTGGGAAGGAGCAGCAGGAACTCCGGGAGATGGAAATGTGGGTATAAAGCCCTACTATAGGGTGTGCTTTTTAATTATAGTTCCAAAGGAAGTAAGCAAATTCTTCTATACAATGAGCCACTTGCCTTCACCTGATAGGTTGTGCTTCTTACCTTGACTGTGTGGTCCCTCCAGCTCCACCTTCGCCCACACATGGCATGCAAGCAAGAGGTATCGACCAACAGTGCTGGGAACGGAGGAAAAACCACCCACCTCTACCCCTTCAGCCTCGATTCAGAGCATGTCTACAGGCCCTGCTCACCTTTTCAGTTTACGTCTACTCAGAAAGCCTGAGGCAAATTATCCCCTGTGCACATGGATTCGAAACACTGTTCCAAACGTTCCTGGCTTAGTTCTAGTCAGAGCACTTTACCTTCAACTGGGCTTCTTTCTAGCACAGATATCTACAAAAGTGTTTCAGTAGTTTTTCTGCCATGTGGACTGAGCCTCAAATAAAATATCGTCACTGGAAAGGTAAAAGCAGCATTGATTTTATCTCTCAAATTCTTAGTGTGATTAGTCTTGCCAGGTTAGTTCAACACCCCAGGAGTAAATAAATAGAATAAAATAATATTTGGGGAGATCTTAAGCCCAGAATGTTTTCTGAAAAACTGTCCCAGAAAGCTGTGCATAATAATAA
>NW_007751383.1:8566-9364 GCF_000696425.1 Galeopterus variegatus | reverse complement strand
GGCCCCCTGCTTTGTATTTTAAAATGTACAATTGTGGATTTTTTTCAAATTGGAAAATATACTGATACAATGTACAAGTTATTAGTCATGTTTCATTTCAAAGAGAGAGACTAACACATTTCCCACAGACGTAACTCTTATATTTATACTCTAGATTCACTTGAGAGCTCAGCAGCCAAGGATCGGGAAAATGGCTTCTCGAACACTCTTAATTTTTTTTAAAATTTCATCGAGTATTTGGGATCTTAGGAACTCTAGTTGTTTCTGTTAACTAGCCAATAAATTAGAACAATAATGGGAGATAAATTTACATTTTTTTAATACATCTGAGTTGCAGAATATTCTATCCTCCTGATATCAACAGGTAGGTTCAGCTAGAAGGAAACTTCCAAGAAGAGGAAGCAGGATCTCCTAGAAGATGTTAAACCTATGTTGGGAAGCCAGGCTCAGTAGGACCTGCAAGACAAGCACCAATTGCCAACCCCTGACATGTGATTTATTATCAGGAGTGGCAGTAGAGAACTGACAGGATGGCAAGAGGGGCTGGAATCTTATTGTGGTCAGCCACAGAATAGACCAGCTTGACACCGATGGTTGGAGGCTTAGCAAGAAGTCTCTCCCTACAGTGAAAGACTGAGTAATGATGACTGGGATAAAGAGTAGCGGTATCCTCGGGGCTCATACCCAATATAGAGGGGGAGGTCTTTCTATTCTTTTCATGTAAGCATTTATTGCGATAAACTTCCCTCTTAGTACTGCTTTTGCAGTATCCTACAAGTTTCAGTATGATGTGTCTTT
>NW_007751383.1:0-7825 GCF_000696425.1 Galeopterus variegatus | reverse complement strand
TGGTATCCTCGGGGCTCATACCCAATATAGAGGGGGAGGTCTTTCTATTCTTTTCATGTAAGCATTTATTGCAATAAACTTCCCTCTTAGTACTGCTTTTGCAGTATCCTACAAGTTTCAGTATGATGTGTCTTTATTTTCATTAGTTCCAAGAATTTTTTTGATTTTCTGTTTAATTTCTTCTTTGACCCACAGGTTGTTAAGGAGTATGTTGTTTAGTTTCCATGTATTTTTCTAGTTTCCAGAGTTTTGCTTATTATTAATTTCTAGGTTTAATTCATTGTGGTCTGAAAAGATACTTGAAACAATTTCAATTTTAAAAAATCTTGTTGAGACTTGATTTGTGACCTCACATGTGGTCTATCCTGAAAAATGTTTCATGTGCTGAAGAGAAGAAAGTATATTCTGTAGCTGTTGGGTGAAATGTTCTGTAGATGTCTAAAATATAGTTTAAATCCTGTGTTTCGCTGTTGATTTGTTGCCTAGATGATCCATCCAATGTTGAGAGAAGGGTGTCGAGGTCCACCACTGTTATTGAGGTCTATCTCTCTTTTTAGGTCTGGTGGTGTTTGCCTTATATATCCAGGTACTCTGCTGTTGGGTGCATATAGATTTTTGATTGTTATATGTTCTTGCTGGATAGATCCCTTTATCATTACAAAATGGCTTTCTTTGCCTCTTTTTATGGCTTTTGGTTTAAAGTCTATTTTATCCTATATAAGAACAGCTACACCTGCTTGTTTCTGGTTTCCATTTGTGTGGTATATCTTTTCCCATCCCTTGTCTATTAGTCTGTGTGAGTCTTTACAGGCAAGGTGAGTTTCTTGTAGGCAACGTATAGTTGGGTCTAGCTTTTTAATCCAAGCAACCAGTTTTGAGTGGGGAGTTTAATCCATTTACACTTAGGGTTGTTATTGAGAGGTACTATATTACTCCTGGCATTTTATTGATTTTCATTTGGTTGTTTTAAGTATCGTTTGTTCCTTTCTTTCCCTTTTATTGTTCGTCTTCAGTATTCATTGGTCTTTTGAGATGGTGAGATACAGTTTCTTTCTCTTTCTTGTTTGCATATCTGCTCTACAGTGGGTTTTCAAAGTACTAAAAGAAAAAACATCTAGCCAAGAATACTATAATCAGCAAGGCTATCCCTCAGAAGTGAGGGAGAAATACTGTATTGGCCAGACAGACAAAGACTGCGGGAGTTCACCACCACATGACCAGACCTACAAAAAATCCTCAGGGGAGTCCTGCATCTGGAATTCAAGAAATGATAATCACCACCATGACTACATGAGAAAGCACAACCAAATTTCTTAAACAAGTTGGTCCCATTTCCTCATTCCCTCTCAGTCTTTGACTTGGCTTTTGCCCCATCTCTCCTTCAACATAGTTCTTGCTAATGACTTCCGTGTCACTAAATGCAATGAGCATTTTTTCATTCTTTATCTTATTCAAACTCAGTAGCATTTTTTTTTTCTGTGACTCCATACCCTCCTAACAACCCTCTAACTTTCCTTCCTCTTCTTTTCAGACTTGTCTTCCTCTACTGAGACCTTTAACGTTGGAGCTCCTCAAGACTTATTCCTAAACATTTTCTCATAATTTACATCCATAGATATGGGATGTCACCCATCCCTCTTTTGAAGCTATCAATTTCCCTATGGAATCAAATTTACCATACTAATCAAACTCAGAGTTATTCACTCTTGCTCCCCTACCCCCCAATTCACTCTCCACAGTATTATTTAAATAAAGTAATCTTACCATTCTTCTCTGCTTAAACCCTGTAATGAAGACCATTGCTCTTAGGTAAAGACTGGCTCCTGCTTTCCTCTCCTACTGCTGCCAGGCTTGGTATGCTGCAATCCATACATCACCTTTCAGCTCCTTTTGTCTCAAGGCCTTTGCTAAGGCAGTTCCCCCTGCCTGGAATGTTTCTGCCACCACCACCCCCACTGTACACCCCTGTCTAGTTATTGCCTAATAATTCTTCACGTTTTAGCCCAAATGCTACTTCCTCAGGAAAGCTGCCTGATACCATCTCTCATGTGTTTCAGAGCCCCCTCAACTCTGCGTTTAAAGGCTTTTTACTGTTTTTATGTGTCTGGGTGATTATTTGATTAATATGTGTCTCTTGTACTAGATGCTAAGCTCCAGAAGAGGAGGTGCCTTGGTTGGCTATTTATTTTCTCTGTATCTCCAGAACCCAGTACAGAGAATGAGTAAAGAAACCAACTCTAGTCAGAATTGTTCAAGAGCCTAAACATTTTTCCTCACCCCCAGGTCTTCACGGAATAAGTCTTCCACACCCAGAGGGCCCAGGGATCCTGGAGCAGCTGCACCAACTTTGGAAGTGGGCATGGACTGTGATGGTTGCATACTGAATTGTGCCAAATTTAATTTCTGGTGTTCTTTTATCCTTATTATTTAAATTATTCCTAAAAGCTCTGCTCAGCCAGAAAGGTGTACCAGATTTTATTATTTAAATGTTTTAAAGTAATATTTGTAGAGAATTTTATAATTTGTAAAGTATATATATTTCCATTAGGGCATTTGAATCCCCAAGTACCCTCTGAAGTAATCTATGTTTCTTAATTGACAGGTGTGGAAAATGAGACTGAGAGGGATTAGGTGACCAGCCCAAGGTCTCTTAGCCTAATAACAGACTGAGCAGGGACATCACCCCAGGTTTTACAACACAAAGTTCTATCTACAGATACTTGCCGATGGCTTCTCTTCACTTGGTCAAGTCTGAATTTGGACTTTTATCGTTAACAGTGCTCTAAGAATGATATTGTTTTGATCAATGCTACTTATACAGCATATACCAGCATTATGTGCATTTCTCCTAATTTCGGGGATGCCTCCATTTGTATCAATCTCTATTATCGTGGAGAAGAGACATTTGATTTATATAGTTATCTTTGTAAAATGGTCATGTATCTTTCTTTCTTCTTTAAATTGATAACATTAAGAGGAATTGTTAACCAGGTTTTAAAAAACAATAGGGCAAATCTTCAAATCTATGGAAAGATGGTTAGTATCTATTATTTCTATCATTGCTTTTTCATTTTACCATCAAGTCATATATATATTATTTTAGGTTATAATCCAACATATAAACCAATTATTAGATAGAGAATCTTTTATAGCAGCTTGTTAGTCATCCTAAAGTGGGTAAAACTTTACATTTTCCAGTGTAAAGAAACAACATATGTTAATAACTGAGGTTTGTAGTTACAATTTGGTCCTTTACCACTAGTCATTTAGTTGCACAAAAATCATTTTGTTTGATTGTCCATTCAGAATTCAGGGTTTGTCAGTCCTAAACAGCAGAGTAGTTGCTGCTGAGAAATTAAAAAAAATAATGGCAGTGTGGAAAATTCATCTCTTTGATTTGGGCCTATTTAGATTTTTATAAATAACATCTTCCCCTAAAGGCAAGCTTAATGGTGACAGTTAAAGTCTAATTCTTGGCTGTATAAAATATTTATTTGAAGGTCATCTGTAAACTTAGGTCATGGTTTAATGTGATGAACATATTCTCTGCCGGGTCTCAGTAAAGAAAGGAAGAGATTACAAGGAGCTTGTTCAACATACAAACTCTGCTAAGTGCAGGGGATGATGCAGACATCATTGATTGTAAGATGCACCACTAATTTTGAAGATAACTTCTTTCCTTTTTCCTGTATGGCACACATGGACAGCCAAGGAAGTGGTGACCTGACCGTTCTGACAGTCCCGGGCCCCACCAGGGTTTCCCTGGGAATAGGGGGAATTAAAAAATGTAACAAACAAACAAAAACAATGCGCTCCCCCAACTCATTGGAAAAGAACATGGAACTATTTTAAATACATACAGCACATTAATGTAAAGACATTTTGATTTCAAAAAACTTAAACTGGGAAAAAGTGCATTTTAGGATTGAGGAAGCTATTCTGATAGCTAACTCTGTATGGCCAATTATTTTCTTGTTTATATTAGTCAGACTGAATCATGGGAGGAAGGCACATCAAAGAGATTTTGTTTACCAAATAGTTCAGGGAACTTCAGGCCTGTGCGCTTCAAAACTGCATGCCCAACATCTCATGATAGTGTGCAGCTAAACAGATTTTAAAAGATAAAGTTTTTAAACAATGGTGGCTAGATGTTATTTTTTAAAAAATCTCCAAACATTTTATGTTCTCTCTTAAATATTAATGAAGAACCAAGTAAAAACTTTTGTATTTTGTGTATGATTTTTTTGAACAATTATACTCTTCTTAAACATCCACATTAAATAATGTGAATTCAGACAGATGGCTTTAAAATAGACTCAGAGAATGTAAAATACAGATCGATTAATTAATTTGTACTGAAATGACATATATAAAATCTATAACATTTATAATCAGAGAAAAATTTACCATAACAAATTATATGGGTTTGATTTGCTATGCTGAAAAAAGTCATCTCCTGTTTTATAATCTGACTATAAAGGCGTGTGTTGTTATAACGCTAACTTATTAAACTCATTCTGGGGACTGACTCCTTCAGATGTTGGTGGATAATCTAGTATAGATTGTATGACTGGCATTGCCTCATATAAATGTTTAAATGCTTTGAAGCTATTGTGATGAAATTTCTCTATTCTCAATGTGTGATGAAGTATTACTAAAAAGAGTCAATAGTCTAAAATTTAGAAAGTTTTTGTAAATAGCTGAAGTTGGGGAAAAAACTATAAGAAAATAGGTGTGGTGTTTCTATTGCTTTGTCTGGCTTATTTCACTTAACATAATTTTCTCCAGACTCATCCATGTTGCTGCAAATGGCAGAATTTCATTCTTTTTTATGGCTGAGTAGTATTCCATGGTGTATATATACCACATTTTCTTTATCCAGTCATCTGACAATGGACGATTAGGTTGGTTCCATATTTTGCTTATTGTAAACAGAGCTGCAATGAACATGGGAGTGCAGGTACCCCTTAAACATGATGATGTCTATTCCTTTGGATATATACTGGTAGTGAGATTGCTGGATCATATGGTAGCTCTACCTGTAGCATGTTCTCACTCATAACTGGCTGCAAGGAAGGGAGGGAGGGAGGGAGGGGAGAGCAGGGGAGGGGAGGAGGGAAGAAGGAAGGAATGAAAGGAAGAAAGAAAAGGCCACAACAATACATTGAACTTTCAGAAGGAGAGAACAAACCTAAGGATACTAGAGATGGGAGGGAGGGAGGGGGTTTGGGAAGTGATAGGTCGGGTAAAGGGCATAAAGAAATATCACAATTTGTAAGAATGAATATGCTAATAATAAATAAATAAAAATTTAAATGATTTTACAAGGATTAAAAAAAGGAAAATAGGTATGATAATTTTAATTCAGAATCACTCTAGAAAAATCATTAGTTTCTGCTTTCTGTAAGTTCTTTCTAAATTTCCTCTTGCCTAAAATTATCTTACCCAATAGCCAGTGGTTTAGAGAAATCATGACCTTTAATGAGACTTCTAAAAATATATTTCATTGTTTAAATGCAAGAAACTGTAAAGAAAGTTTATATTGTGAGAGTTCTATATTTTAAAAAAACCACGCACCACCAAATAGCCAAAATATCAAGTTAGATCTCTTTTGATTACTTTTGAATTCCTAGAAAGTCAAACTGGTTCAAACAAATGTTTTATTGTTTTTGTAATTTTCTCATTAATTAAAAAGTGGTCAAACATTAGACAAATATCTCAAACTCGGTCAAGAATAGTTGAACTAATTTTTTTTTCTTAGCAACTAACTCTACAATGGATACATCTCATCATTGTAAGATCCATTTTTAGAGCCCCAGGAATAGATTTTTACTGTGACTGAAATCACGTGATTGGATTAGAAAGTTCCCGTTACTTCTCCAGGGGACATGGAGATAGTGTGCAGCTTTACACGGGATTCTGGGTAGGAAGAAATTGATTCTGTTTGATGGTAGTCTGAGGTCTTCCTGGCAGAAGGATGTACAGAAGTGTGCAGTAATACTTAAGAAGTGTGTAATACGTTTTGTCTCAGAATAAGCCTGTGGGATTTAAGCCTGGGCATTCTTAAATGCTTCTATGAGGAGAAAAACTACTTTCAAAGATAGCCTCTTTTGCACCTTTTAAGTTTTTCCAGTAAAGAACGCACACTTGGTACTTCTACAAATACGTATTTGTTAGCTGTATTTCATGACATAATATGTTCTGAACTCAACTAAGAAAATTTCCTTTAATTGTATAATGTTAATATTCTTTCCCTTTCTATAGAACTCATCTTCCATGATCACACCTCAATCTCAGCAGGGCTGATGATGGATTAATCCACTTACATGATCTGTGCAATATTTTATGGGAATTGTGGGTACTCTGGCAGGTAAGTAATCAGAGAGGCCCTTTGGCTCCCGTTAAATACCAAGTGCAGACCTTGCCTCTTGGACTGAGAAACTTTTTAGTGAGTCAGAGGAACAGGTAACTGCATTTAATCTTATGTAAATCAGTACCAGGAAACATTTGCTACTTATTCCGTAATCCACCCTCCCTGTTTCCACATTACTCTGTATATTCCATCCATGTGGCAAAGCTCATCTAAGAGTGAAAACACTGCCAGCAGCATTTAACTTCTCAGCATGAGAACATTTGTCTGTGTGCATAAATACGCCCACTTACTAGTGGACACAGTAATACTTTGTAAAAAAGTAAGTGTGTTAATGAGCTATTGTCCACAGTCTTTTCCTTACAGAGGACTCATTGGCACTGGACTAGACACTGGGATTTGTTTTCCCATCTATAATGGTGGATTTTCATGGATCCACCCACACTTGTTTGCTTCATTGTTGGTTACCTTACAAGCAATTAGAGAGATAGTTGGCAGGGGTTAGGAATGTGAGTCCCACCTGGAGTCTTTAATCTTGTCCATATGTTCTGATTTATGGGGTGATGTAAACTGGTGAAACACTAGATGCATCATTGTGGCTTTTAGGAAAACCTCAGATAATCATTTACAAATGTACCAACCACTCCTGATTGAGCTGCAGGAAGCGACAACACTCCTCGCCAAGTGCCCATATAACCTTTTCTCTCTTTTTCATTTTAAATTTCTCCCCCCACTGTTTTACTTCCACCCTGAGACTACTGTTGCAAGACTTGGGGAAGTCGTCCAGGTTTCTTCCTCTTGTTGCCCACATGCTTCCTGTGTATTTCCTGCTACCTTCCCATTAAAGGAAACAGTTGGGGTGACTGTTTTGTAGGATACTGGCTTTGGCTCAGCTCACCTAAGTACTAAACCAAATACCTTCTGAACTAACTTCTCCCGCTTCAATTTTGTCATTCTTTAATTAGCTTGAGATCCACTACACATTATTCATCATAATAATAGATGTCTACTAAAAACAAGACGAGAATTACACTTCGTGTAGGAGTATACCTGAGGACCAGGAGTACTTCAGACATAGTGAATGAACATTGAGACCTGTGTCCAATAGTCTTTTTTGACTCTACAGTCAGTGGTCATACTGTCTGCTGAAGCTAAGAGAAATTTTTGTTGCTAGGGTTTTTCAGGACCACATCAGAAGCATGCCTACGCAGTGGCTATTCAATGGCATGGAGGTGTAATTGAAAAGGGTCATCAGCATCATGGTTCAGGTAAATTACAGATTAAATAGGTTTTGGTGGCCTGGGTTGAAAGCCCAACCACCATGTCCTAATCTGACACAGGAACATGCTTTACAAATGAAACCGTTTAACACCCATCCTAATGCCTTTAAAAGGAACACATACATGCACAACACAGAGTCAAGGGAAGATAAAAATAAACCCAATACATGAATAA
>NW_007751382.1:9146-9365 GCF_000696425.1 Galeopterus variegatus | reverse complement strand
AAGGGATTCATCTTATTTTATAAACCACAGTTTATCCATTACCCAGTTGAGGGATATTTGATCATTTCTTCTTTTTGGCAATTATGATAGCAGTTTTATGCTGCTGTAAACATTCACATCAGGCATTAATGTGAAAGTATGATTTCATTTCTCTTCGGTATTACAAATGGGATGTCTGGGTCATAAGGGACATTTATATTTAACTTTATAAGTAACTGA
>NW_007751382.1:2574-4005 GCF_000696425.1 Galeopterus variegatus | reverse complement strand
GTTGAGGATTTTTGCATCTATGCTCATCAAGGATATTGGCCTGTAGTTTTCTTTCTTTGTTGTATCTTTCTCTAATTTTGGTATGAGGGTGATACTGTCCTCATAGAATGAGTTTGGGAGAGCAGCATCATTTTAAATATTTTGGAATAGTTTGGAAAGAATTGTTATTAATTCCTCTGTTTTTTTTTTTTTCTTTTTGTCTTTTTTACTGACCGGTAACGGGATCGCAACCCTCAGTGTTGCGCCCACACCACGCCCAGCCAGTGGGTGGGAACCGGTCTCCACATGGGATCCGAACCCTCGGCGGGAGCGCCGCTGCGCTCCCAAGCGGAGCACTCTCCAGTGCACCACCGGGCTGGCCCAATTCCTCTGTTTTTTAACATGTCTTTCTTTGACAATATTTTTGTTAAAAGATAATTGACTATATATTGATAGGGTACGGAATCAAATGTCAATACATGTGTACAATATGTGGTGATCAAATCAGGATAATTAGTATATTCATGTTTACAAAATGTAATCAATCTTTGTGACCCTTAATTAATTTCTCACTAACCTCCCTCCGCCTCCCCATTTCCCACCTCTAATAACCACAGTTCACTTCTCTCTTTTTTGTGTGTGAAAGTTCAATGTATTATTGTGATTGTTTCTTTCTTACTCACNTTCTCTCTTTTTTGTGTGTGAAAGTTCAATGTATTATTGTGATTGTTTCTTTCTTACTCACTTTCTTTCTTTCCTTTTTTTCTTTATTTTAGTTTGCACTTATGAGTGAGGAAATGCTGTATTTCTATCTGTGAGCCTGGCTTATTTCACTTAACATAATTTATTCTAAGTTTATCCATGTTGCTGCAAATGGTAGACCCTCTTTTTTTTATGGCACAGTAGTATTCCCTTGAGTGTATATACCACATTTTCTTTAACCAGTCATCTGTTGATGAACATTTTGGTTGATTCCAACTCTTGTAAATAGAGCAACAATAAACATGAGAGTGCAAGTATCCCTTCCACATAATGATTTCCATTCTTTGGGGTATATAAACAGCAATGGGATTGCTGGATCATACGGCAGTTCTATCTATAGTTTATTTGAGGAACTGCCATACTGTTTTCCATAACGGCTGCACTAATTTACAGTCCCACCAACAGTGTAGGAGAGCTCTCCTTTCTCCTCATCCTTGCCAGCATTTGTTACTCTCTGTTTTTTTGATAATAGCCTTTCTAACTGGGGTGAGATGATATCTAAATGTGGTTACGATTTGCCTGTCCCTGATGCTGAGTGATGCTGAGCATGTTCTAATGTGTCTGGTGGCCATTTGTATATCTTCATATGAGAAACGTCTATTCATCTCCTTTGCCCATTTTTTTAAGTGGGTTACTTGTTTTCTTAATGTTCAGTTCTTTGAGTTCTTTATATATTCTGAATATTAATAC
>NW_007751382.1:0-1031 GCF_000696425.1 Galeopterus variegatus | reverse complement strand
CAAAAAATTGAAACAGAGGCCATTCTCCCAAACTCATTCTATGAGGCTAGCATCACCCTGAAAAAAACCAGACAAAGATATAATAAAAAAGAAAACTATGGGCCATTATCTCTAATGAACACAGACACAAAAAATCCTTCTTAAAATATTAGCAATCAGAATACAGCAATATATCAAAAAATTATATACCATAATCAAGTGGGATTCATCCCACGGATGCAAGAATGATTCAATATGTGAAGATCAATGAATGTGATACACCGCATACACAAAATCAAGGACAAAAACCATATGACTATCTCAATAGATGCAGAAAAATCATTCGACAAAATTCAGCATCTCTCCATGATAAAGACTCTCAGCAAATTAGGTATAGAAGGAAAGTATCTCAACACAATTAAAGCCATATATGATAAATGCACTACCAATATCATCCTGAATGGGATGATCCTTAAGGACAGTAACAAGACAGGGATACCTGCTATCACTACTCCTATTTAACATGGTGTTGAAATTACTAACCAGAGCAATCAGGCAAGAGAAAGAAATAAAGGGCACCCAGACTGTAAAAGATGAAGTCAAACTGTCCCTGTTTGCAGATGACTTGATCCCATATATAGAAAAACCTAAAGACTCTATCAAAAAAACTCTTAGAGTTGATAAACTATTCCAGTCAAGTTACAGTATATAAAATCAACATGCAAAAATAAGTAGTGCTTTTATACTCCGATAACAAACTAGCAGAAAAAGAAATCAAGAAACAAGCCCATTTAGAATAGTCACCAAACAAATGAAATATCTAGGAATCAATTTAACTAAGGAAATGAAAGATCTCCACAACAAGAACCATAAATCACTGCTGAAAGAAATGAAAGAGGACACAAAAAGAGGGAAAGACTTCTATGCTCTTGGACTAAAGAATTAATATTGTGAAAATGTCCATACTGCCTACAGTGATCTACACGTTCAATGCAATCTCCATCAAAATACCAATGACATTCTTCACAGAAATAGAAAAAAACAATCCTAAC
>NW_007751381.1:9121-9365 GCF_000696425.1 Galeopterus variegatus | reverse complement strand
TCTCCTCTCCACATCTCCTACCCTCTGTCTCCACCACCACTTTCCCACCACTCCCCAGGTCTCCTTTGTCATGGCGGCAAGTCAGTTCCAGCTGATCTGCCTTGTGCTGTGGAGTCAGAGCCCTGCTGGGGAGGAGCAGAGAGGGTGGGCAGGACGCTGTCAGCTCAGGGGGCACAACAGACGCAGCTTGTCGAGAAGACGCTCGGGTTTCATTCATTCCTTTGTCAGATACTGTTGAATGGCC
>NW_007751381.1:2705-3486 GCF_000696425.1 Galeopterus variegatus | reverse complement strand
TACATTTCCTTCTTGGATCCTATATAGGGATGGCCGCTTGGCTCACTGGCTGAGCGTGGTGTTGACAACACCAAGCCAAGGGTTGAGACCCCCTTACTGGTCATCTTTTAAAAAATAAATAAATAAATAAAATCTGGGCACTAGGAAAGATCATTGGAAGAGTCAGAACACCCCATATGTTGGCTTGAGTGTAGCTAGGAAATTCCCAGAAAGGGCTGGGCTGTGGGCTGGGCACCCCCAGTCACAGGGAACACTGCCAACGTCTGGCTCAGGACCTTTTGTACAACTGAAGATTCTCACCTTCACGTGGGTGGTTGAACATCCACGCATAGTGAAAAATTAGTGGGCATCACATTTGATAGAGGATAAGGGCGGCGGTGGTAAAACCATCTGACCCATCTCAGTTCCTTGCAGTTCTGACATTTCCATCTTATTGTCAGGAGAGGGATCCAGGCCTGATTCAGTGCAGAGACGAGAGGCAGCCCTCACGTGGGCTGCTCTTACCACATGGGAAACGGAGGCCAGGCGGTAGTGGACACCCTGACTCATGCGGCTGATGGCCGTCCTCAGGACTCAGGGAAGAGCCCACCAGCTACCTGAGGGGACAACAGAGGCACTTGACATGCCGAAGCGCTCGTACTGGGCCATGTTCACAGCCTCCCGCACTCCTCCCAGGGTGCTGCAGCACTGCGGCTCAGAAAGCCCCTGGAGCCCGGGGCCCCACCATAAGAAAGAACAGCTCGGGGTTACTGGGCTGCCCTCCTGGGAGCCAGACTCCCGC
>NW_007751381.1:0-1104 GCF_000696425.1 Galeopterus variegatus | reverse complement strand
CTCCACTCTCCCTAAGAAATCTGTTACCAGCATCCTGTTTCTAATTTCCTCCTCCCCTCCACGCATCCTCAGAAACCCAACCATCTGCCCTGCCAACATCAGCCCCGCACCCAGCTGGCGGGTCACCCTTCCTGTCTCTTACAAAGCTCCTGGGTAAGCTCGCCTTCTCTGGAAGTCCCCTCGGCTGTACAGCCCCCAGCATCTCCCCTTCCTCGCCACTCTCAGCAGAGTGCAGCCCCACGCAGAGCCTGTAGGATCATGCCCTCCTGTTTGTCTGGGTCTGTGACCAGCCCCCAAACTTTGCTGCCTGTTTGGTACCACCTTGGTGTGTGATTCCCAAGAGGGCAGTGGCTTTATGTATCTATGTGGTTTATGCTGTCAAGGTTCCCAAGGGACCAGCTTAGCTGAAAATTTGAGGCTTTGGATGATAAAAACACTTCTTTTAAAAGGGGCCATATTGGGCCGGTCCGTGGCTCACTCAAGAGAGTGCGGTGCTGATGACACCAAGGCCACGGGTTCGGATCCTATATAGGTATGGCCAGTTAGCTCACTGGGTGAGCATGGTGCTGACAACACCAAGTCAAGGGTTAAGATCCCCTTACTGGTCATCTTTAAAAAATAAAAAGAAAAATAAATAAATAAATAAATAAATAAATAAATAAAGGGGCCCTATCAATGAGGCATCATGGAGCAAACTCTCACTAAGTTAGCTTGGCTACGAGCTTAACGCTCTGGAGAATGAGCAGTTGGATGGGCTGATGTCGCAGGACCCTTCCATCTCCGACCTCCTCTGAGGCTAGGGCATTACCCCTGGGGGGCCCAGCCCTGCCAAGCCTGGGCTGGAGGAGGAGGAGGAGGCGGGGTGAGTGGGAGGGGCGGCGGCAGCCGAGGAGTCTGCAGTGACCTACATCTGCCCCAGCGCTGCCTGTCCACCAGCAGTCCATGCAGAGCCTCTGGCAGCAAGAGCAGCTGGACACAGGGAGGAGGGAGCTCACAGGGAGCAGGAGGCTGCTGTGCACCAGGTAAGTGGGCACTGCACACCTGGCCGCCCACCCAGGCTGGGGTAGGGCAGAGATGGGAGACGCTGTCCTGTTCTCTAACCTT
>NW_007751380.1:4699-9366 GCF_000696425.1 Galeopterus variegatus | reverse complement strand
ATCATCTTAAAGGCATCAATATGAAAACTAGTAAATGGATCTCAGTCTTGTGCATATATTATATCTCTTCAATATTGATGCCATTTTTATTTTGTTTATGTAAAATATTCTTATAATTAGGTATAAATTAGATTAATACAATATTTATAAAATGACCATTCTACTTTAAAATTATAAACAACTGTACACCAACAAATTTGAAAATCTGGAGGAAATGGATAAATTTTTGGACACACACAAACTACCAAGACTGAGCCAAGAAGACATAGAAAATCTGAACAGACCAATAACAACCAAAGAGATTGAAGCTGTTAGCAGTCTCCCAACAAAGAAAAGCCCAGGACTGTATGGCTTCACTGCAGAGTTCTAGAAAATCTTTAAAGAAGAATTATTACCAATTCTCTACAGTGTAAAGATTTTAAAAATCCAATGATGAGTGATCCCCTTTGTATTTCAACACATCTTTAATTAAAAATGGGGGGAAAAAGCGCACACACACACACACACACACACACACCCTGCCCCCATAGACATTGTATGTTGGGAAAATAGAATAATTTAATCAGGCCCCCTTGCCTTAGGTCTGTGTGGGGGTGGTGCAGTGTGTTCTTTGTAAACAAGTTGTGTGTGGGTTGAATTAGTGCACATGGGTGGAGCCGCCACCCTGGCTAGTGTTGACTGCCTCTGGTGTCTGCCCTGCATGGCCATGCTTTCGAACCTACAGTTCCAAGGACCTGTTTTGTTAGTTACCTAGCTCATAGACCTGTGTGTGAGGGGTCTGATGACCCAGCCTGGTGTGTGAGGGGTCTGATGACCCAGCCTGGTGTGTGAGGGGTCTGGGGACTCAGCCTGGCATGTGAAGGGTTTGTGACCCAGTCTAGGGAACAGGCTTGAGGGGTCTGTGAGCTGAGACCCAGCCCTAGCTCGACGATTGGCCCAGTCAGCAGGATTATGGGCAAGTAAAATAGCACAACATTGTATTTCTTTCTTTTAAAGACAAACAACATAAAGTGATGGAAAAATACTCACATTTTAGCAAATGAATTTATAATGTTCTTGTTCTCCCTGGAGCCACTCATTTGGAGAGAGCTAGAAAGCACATGGAAACATTCCATATAAATTATTGCAGTAAGTGATTCGGAGCCATTTTTTAAGGTAGCAAGCCCTTAGGGAGGTTTATGCTAGCCATTTATTAAAATCTTGTTTTCTGCCAAGATAAAGAAGCGATCATTAGGTATTATCTATACTTTCATACAAAATGTCTACTCCTTCTCTAAAATGTGATTATTTATACTTAAGAAGAATCTAATCTTATGACACATATATTAAAAATTTTGAGAGTAAACAAATGCTTTCTTCATGACAGACGCTCTCTTACAGAAAGTTTAATTGTTTCAGAAATGTATTATAATGTACTCACAGATTGTAATGAATACATTCTTTCAACAGATATGTATTCATTTTAAAGTTTTCATTTTTACAAGTACTATAATTACTTAGAAGCCATTTCAAGAATAATTTCATTCCCTTTTAGGAGCTTGCAGAGTGGAATTAAAACTTACCGGGGATTTCACAAAGTAAATTTGCAACTGAAATGAAGTGGTCTATGAGGAAAGAAGGAACATCCACCATTCATTAAATGTTTAAATGAGTTGGATACATTCAAGCTATAAGGGAGCAGGTTTATGACACTTCTATAGAAATAGGATTATTCCAAGAGCTTTTCAATCAATCTCATTAATACTTGGCTGGAAGAGCTTCTCTGGTTTTTGCTGGCCTTATCCTCCTACTAGGAGATTGGGGATGAAATGGTGTCTTAGTGTGATTGGGATGCTATAACAAAAATGCAAACAAAAACTGGGTGGTTTATAAACTACAGAAATTTATTGCTCACAGTTCTGGAGGCTGGGATGTCCAATATCAAGGCTCTGGAAGATTCACTGTCTGGTGAGGATTTGCTGTCTGATCCATATATGGAGACTTTCACGTTTTGAAGAGACTAATTAGCTCTCTGGGGTTTCTTTTAAAACAGCACTAATGCTCTTATAAAATGTCCTTTTATATTTATACATATTTATATATAATGGCACTTTTTATAAGGGCACTTTTTTAAGGGCACTGCACCATTCATCAGGGCAGAGCCGTCATGACCTAATCACCTCCCAAAGGCCCCACCTTCTAATACAATCACAGGGGATTAGATTTCAACATATGAATTTTGGGAGACACAAGCATTCAGACCATAACAAATGGTAACTTGCCATAATCATTCATCCAACAAAACCTAGTTATCCTAGCTCATAACAGACACTCTAGATGGTATGTGTCAGTAGGGGAAAACATCCAAAAAAGACAAACGTTTCATATTGCCCCAGTCTTTGAGGGAGTCATGAACTGTTTGTTTATTCTCAAGGCCTTCAGAAGAAGAGTTAGTTTCTTTACAAGTTAATCTCAGTAGGGCCTACAGTCATGAGATTAGTTTGGTGTTAACAAAGACTTGTGATACATGTACATGTCAGTAAGTATATTATTACCATGCAAGTGTGTTTATTCTTGATTCTTTACATTTTATTTTCCTAGGAAATTAATCCCTTTACATTTATCTAAAAGAAAGCTCCAGATTCTTAACAGTTTCTGGGCTTCCACTCATTGTTTTAAACTGAGTAACGCACATATCTGTTTTAATGACCAAGTTTAGCCTCAAAATCAGTGTGTCTCTAATTATCTCATCTTACATCCAACAGCTTTTTGTCCTCAAATATCTCTATTCATTCATCTTTTACATTTTCCTCTCTCTTTTTCATTTCCCTTAGCCCTCTCCATACTAAATACTAAGCCCTATGGATTCATTCTGCTAGTCTTTTTTAAAAATCTGTTTCTTCTTCTTTTCTATTAATAATTCTACTTGCCAAATCTGGGCCTTGATGACCTCACATTTGAATTATTATAATAGATTTCGGTGTAGTTTCCCCATAGCTCCAGCCTGTCCCCATCTTTACTTCACCCTCATAAGATAGTGAATTGATGACTCATTCCAAAGCATCACTCCTGACTGAAAAAGGCACAAGCAAACAAAAAATTTTAAGAGTTTCTAATTATAGCATAAAATTAACATTATTTACTAGTCAAAGCACTACACAATCTTCCTATGTTTGTAATTTTATCTCTCATGGCTTACCTACATGAACTCGCCACTGCATAAGCTTTATGAACCAGACTTTTAAAAAACTGTTATCGTTAGCAGTTTTTTATCATATGCTTGCCTTTTCTTACACCCATTTGCCTTGACATTCCCCACTGCATAAATTCTGTTCATCTAGTCGCACTTCAAAACTCACCCTCTCTCTATAATACTGTATTTTTTCTGTTTTCTCCAGTACACATTGATATTTCCTTCTTCTGAACTCACACTACTGAAATTTTGTGTTTTCTTTTTACTTACTCATATACTATCTCTCATTGTTTCTCTTGCTCTTTAACCCCTATGATGTCATTCAATTATGCATGTTTATGTTAGCCCCCAAAATAAATTGTAAAGTCCTCTTGAAAGCAAGAATTTGTTCTTTTCCTTTTTAAGAAAGTCCCCTACCATAATAGATGCTTTTTGAAAGAATTAATCCTGCAAAGAAATGTTAAAAATTGTTTTAAATTTTTAATAAATATGAATCCAATAATTGAGCAAATAATCAACAAATAATATTGTCATTCAAACAAATTATATTATTACTTATATTAGAGGAACATCTGTATAAGCTTAGAATTCTGTAAAGCTTGCAGGAACGTAAACTTGTGATCTAATTCTACCCAGTTTTTCCTGGAGTAGAAACAAATGACAAATTTGCTGTGTTCAGTCCTTTTCTTTCCCTGGTAACAGTTAATAAGAGATTGTAAGATTTTTTCGTTAAGGTTTACTATAAAATGAGCACTATGTTGGCTGTTTTCTAGATTTATCTTTTCTTCTAAGTGTTGCACAGTCTAATTTTATGTTTCTACCTAATGACAGTTAATATCTATCACATGACATTTTTTTGAAAAGCCATAGAAAAAATGTCAATGAAAGTCAATCTAGAAATCACACATCATTTTACCACAAAGTATTCAAAAGTAATTCCATGAAATGCTTTAAAGAACTTAAAATTAAATTTCTGTAAGGCTTAAATTTTAAAATAATACTTTAAGTTTTGAGGGGAAATATACATAAATTTGTAATTATTAATGAGATTCTCAGAATAGTTTCAAAATGTCTCTTAAAAAGTAAGATATCACACCACACATTCTTATAAAGCAGAAAGCTTAATACTACCCTATATTAATAAAACCCCAACACACGCACACATATGCACATGCACAAAAAGGCATATACGAGTATACCTTTCTTATCTCACACGTTAGTAAAACTTCTTTCTGAGAGTGGTAGCTAACCGAAAAAATTTACTAGGAGAGAAATGCTTTGCTGCTAGTAGCATCAATCTGCTCCCTCAGCACACCAGTTGCCTCCTCCAAAGCTCCTGCCACTTAGAGATGGACTCCAAGCTTCCTGCTAACTTTACCAATATAGTCTTACCTCCATCAAACTATTTCATCCCAGATAAACTTCTTACTCCTGTTTACTTTTTCAATCTTCCAACCCTCAATTCTCTCTCCACTTTATTTTCAAATACTTTTCA
>NW_007751380.1:0-855 GCF_000696425.1 Galeopterus variegatus | reverse complement strand
TCTATTCAGGGGCATGAACAAGATTAATTTTTTTCTCAAAAATCAATGTGGATGGTCTGCCGCTGTGGGCTCCATCTTCAACATTGTCTCGTCCCTTAAAATGAGTTCCCCATTTGTAAACTGCTGATGTGGGGGTGGGTATTGTTCTCATTAACTTTTCATAAAGCATCAATGATTTCATCATTCTTCCACCCAACATCATCATAGATTTGATGTTTGTTCTTGCTTTAATTTTAGCAGAATTGGTGTTGCTCTGATAGGGGCTCTTTTCAAACCAAAGTCTTATCCTTCTTAGTACCTCAAACTAGATCCTGTTCAGACATGTTATAACAAGTTAGTACAAGTTTATTTTGGTGCAAAAAAATTTTGCAAGGCATGCATACCTTTTTCATAATATGCATTTTTTCATGAACTTTTCAAAGACCTCTCATATATAAAATTATGTTTAAATACACTTTGTAATAGGATGAAATATAAATAAGTAAACAGGCACACAATCCTTATAGTCAGTGTCATTGGGAAAATAAAAAAATTATTTATAAAACAACAACTATTCATAATGCTATAAAGGAGGCATTCAGGAAAAGGTCTGATAAGGACAGCAGTGGGTCTAAAAGGCTTCACACGTTAGTCAGCATGGAGAACATAGTGTGTGCAAGGAGAGCAAGGATATGGGCACAAACAGAGTTGAAGGCCTGGACTAGGATAGTGGAAAACTAAGTTTTATGTATAAGCAGAGGAGCTGAGATTACAATGGAATGTAAATGTCAGGCAAGGGAATTTTGACTTGAGGAGACAAAAGGAGCAAAGAGCTTTCAGACTACTAAGGCTGTCAAAGGATAGCTTGTAACCTAT
>NW_007751379.1:0-9367 GCF_000696425.1 Galeopterus variegatus | reverse complement strand
AAAGATAGTTGCCTGCTATAAAAATGCACAAATCTTTAGGCCTGATGTCACCCAAAGGACTGGTGTTTCTTGGTGACGGTCAATTTATGGTGCACCTTCAGATTCCTATTGTGGTTCTCTCCAGGTTTCTCAACTTTGGCACTGATGACATTTGGGAATGGATAATTCCTTGTTGTGGAGGCTGTCCTGTGCATTGCAGGAGGTTTAGCAGCAACCCTGTTCTCTACCCACTAGATGCCAGTAGCACCTCCCAACCCTCACCCTCCATTGTGGCAGTAAAAAGTGTCACCTGACATTGCCAGATGTTCCCCCAGAAGCGAAATGGTCACCAGCTGGAAACCACTGATTTAACTATAAATCAAAACTCTAAAATGTATGGCAGTTTTGATAAAACATGCTTTTCAATTGACCTCTATGGATGTATGGTTAACCTTCTATTTAATATTTAAACAATTTCAACACAACAATTGCGTTTTGAAAGTGATTTTTGTTAGCATTAATAGTCTCTTTCCTTATTTTAGATCAGATTGTGCTGCTTCAGATGGTTTCAGTCACGATTTATGAATCAGGTTTGACATCAAGGTTTATACTATTAGGTTAAGTAAAAAGCAATTTGGAAAAGGTTCAGTGGTGGCAAAAATAAGACATTTGTGCAGGAATGTACATCATGCAGGATCTTAAGGTTGTAAAGAATCAGCAACTGCTGTTTGGGGAGAAAGTTTGACTGCATATCAATTAGACTTTAGTTCAGTGCTAACACCTCAAGAGCAGAATTTGTCTAATCCTGTTCAAATCGTTATTCATCTCTAAGATCAAAAATGTACTAAAGGAAGAAGGTAAGAAATGTTTTTCTACTTAATCTTTCTGCCTTTGGATTTAAACAAATATTGATTGTCAAAGTACTAAGCTAGATTCTGTGGAGACTACAGGGTTTCTTCTTTCAAGGGGCTGCAGGTGGGGTGTGGGGGAAGGTAGTAGAAGCCTTAGCAGTGACATTATACTCCTTCTCTCCCAACTTAAGAAAATTTTCCACACCTACAGCCTCTTATACCTGGTGAGCCATGTTTTATCTCCTCAAACCCTCCCAGGCAACCACAGTTGATTGGATCAGGGGTGGAAAATACATGGCCCCGAAACATCCAATTCCTGGCAGTGACTTATGACATTGTCTAGTCCTAAAAGTTGAGCTAGACTAAACATATTTCCTCCTGAGAATTTAATCTAGGAAATATGCAGTGGATGTTGAAACCATAAACAGTGTTTATAACTCCCAGCATAGGGCCTGGTGCATAATAGCCATCCCAAACACACTTACTCCTCAAACCCTCACCCACTTCAGGTCAGCTGCGTAGAAGAAAAAATGCTCATGAATGGGCCTCACTTAGCTCTTCTCTCACAAAGCACAGCTCAGTAGACAAAAGAAAAAGGGAAAAAACAAAGGATGAGGCCCCTGCTCAGATGTTCTCCTCAGTCACAGCATACTTCGGGGACAGGAAATAGAGACTTCCTGCCAATTCTGATGACATTATTTTGCAGAAGCTTATCCACAGGCATGTATAAAGTCAGGCGCACAAAATGAGTTAATCATACTGCATACGAACTGGTTAAAATCGAGCTCAAGTAAATCAGAAATTTTTGAAGAGTCAACACAATTTCAAAATTCACAATCATTTCCCGAAAGTAAAAGTACGTCTGGTAAAATTGGCTTATCACCTTGCTTTTAATGCACATATGCGATTTCCTGCTTACAGCATTTCCCCAAGGGATGAGGAAAAAAATTACAGCCAGGGAAGTTTTATAAGAGGGATTATCTGTAGTTCCTGAATAAGAAGCCTTCTCCCTTTCCCAGCACACCTGCAGCTCCTAATAACCGATTTATGCAATTTTCCTCTCTACTTGAATCAAAATTGGCAATAAATGTTGCATATGTCTCAAAAAGTGAATTTTTAAATCCTATATTTACTGGTTCATGAAACTGGTTCCCTCTAGTTCACCAGCATGGAGGGGTGGGTTTGCAGAGAGCAATTAGGGATAAGATAGCCAAAGAAACACAAAGTCAGTTGAAAAAAGAAATCTGTGTGTCTGGCTCTCTCTATGAATTATGACTATTCAAGGGGGAAAAAATTTGAACATTTGCCAAAAAGACTGGTGTGTAAAGGGACAGCTGGAGTTTTCTGTTTGGGGTTACAATGCGTTACTTGTTCCATAAGAGCCGAATGGAGTCACTTACCACAGCGACTCACACATGGCTCGAGACGCTGGGACATCACTACCTCGTGAGGCATTTTCTCCAAAGGAAAAGAGCTAGATATTTGAGGAAGGTCATTGAAGATGCTCTGGGCACAGACATGCTGACCTTCCTGGGAGAGGTTTGTACTTGGTCTCTATAGACGCTTTCATTGTGCTATAACTTTTATACAGGATGTATTGTTTAAACTGCCAACCCTAATTCTAATTCCCTTGGGGACCCAGGAAATTCTAACTAAATCAAATAAAACCCCATTGAACTTTTCTGTGGTTGAGATGCAAATAACATTTTTAACAAGAATGTGAACAAACACATAAACATGGCACGTCGTTGGAACTTTGAATGGGACTCTAGAATTTAAATGTTTTACCCAGCAAAATACAAATGAATGAAGAAGAACAAGACTACAACTACAACCACATTTTAAAATCTGGCACCTCTGTGCTATGTCCCTGAGTCTGAGCTCATGGTGGCCCTGCTTTCTCCTCAGCCCTGAGAACAGCACTAACCAGGGCTGGAAGGACAACCCTCTCTACCATGGTCAAGCTAGTGCATGGGGGAGTCACATCTCTTCTTAACTTCAGATTTAAATAAACAAAAAACTTTTTAAAGGCTGATTGGGCAAATCAGTTTCTGTAAGCTGAAAAATTCGTGGAAAAGTCAGACTCCATCTCGTTGGATAAGCATATCAGGTCTGTTAGTTTAAAAAATTATTTTATATTTGATTTGCTTTAGAAAGTCACATGTTTAAACACATACTCATGATGCCCATGGAGAGAAAAATATTTGCTAATTCCAGGACTTGGTGCATAAACCAACCTTAAGCAAAAGAGAGCAGATCCCAGGATCCGCAGCGAGAGCCTTCTAGAGGGCAGTTGTGCTTGGTTTCCTTAAGGGTGGGGTATAGGCCAGTGCTTGCATCTTTTCCGGCCATGGCCAGCACTAAAGCTGCACTAATAGCCCAGGAGTTGTTCAAATTCAAGGGTAACTCTGAATCATAGTAGCAGAGAGTAGGCCCCTCACTTGCCATTCATCAACCCTCCACATACTTTTTAGATCTTTAGCACTTATGGTGAGACTTAAATAGGAAGAATTAACTACAGTAGATAAAAGGTGTTTTCCAGAAAAGGTCCCATCTATGAAAAGAATTTGCCATCATTTAAAATGCTTGTTGGCAGGTGTACTGAATAAAAAGAATTTATTCTCATCAGGGTTTTATAAAATTGTTGAATGCTCATATTAATGATAAAAGATCTGAAAGAAAATAAAAGGAGCCCACATTGCGTTTAATGCTCTGCTGGCTTAGGTCACATATTAATGTTCTGGAAAGTAGCTCATTACCATTTCTGTTGAAGAGGTCACTTTGTGCTTCATTCGCCAGGTTTGCTTCCTTTATTATCCCACTGACTAAAGGAGACTGTTGAGTATTTTGTCATTGAGCTTTCATCTTTATTCACATTTTACTCTGTAACATTTTATGTGAGAGTACGTATTTCTTAGAATGAGTTTCTTTAATCTTATACCTTATAAAGAAAAATAAAGGAAGTCCTTAGTAGTCGATTAAAGAACTATAGTTTGTAAATAGTTGTTATTGTTATCATCCCAATTTCTTTAAAAATTGTTATTAAAATACTCATAATACAAAATTTAGCATCTTAACCTTTTTTAAGCATACAGTTCAGTAGTGTGTAGTATATTTATATTGTTGTGCCAACAATCTTGGCTCATTAAACAGCTTCCCGTTCCTCTCTCTCACCCAGCCCTTGGCAGCCACCATTCTACTTTCTGTTTGTATGAATTTGACCACACGTAAGTGGAATCACACAGTATTTGTGTTTTCATAACTGGCTTATTTCACTTAGCATAAAGTTCTAAAGTTTCATCCTTGTTGTAGCACGTGTCAGTATTTCTTTCCTTTTAAGACTGTATAATAATCCGCTGTACGTATATACCACATTTTGTTTTCCCATTCATCCATTGATGGACACTTGGGTGTTCTCACTTTTTGGCTATTGTGAATAATGCTGCTGTGAACACAAGATGCAAATATATCTTTGGGACCCTGATTTTAACTCTTTTGAGAATGTGGAATTGCTGAATCATATGGTAATTCTATTTTTAATTTTTTCAGGAACCACCATACCCTGCTGTTTTCCATGGCAGTTGTACCAGTTTGCATTCCCACCAACAGTTCACAAGTGTTCCAATTTCTCCACATCCTCATCAACTCTTGTTATTTACTGTTTTTTTGATAGTAGGCATCATGACGGGTATGAGCTGATATTTCATTGTGGTTTTGATCTGCATTTATCTCATCATCGGTGATATTGAACATCTTTTCATATGCTTATTGATCATTTGTATATCTTCTTTGGAGAAATGTCTATTCAAGTCTTTTGCACATTTTTAATTATTAGATGTTTTTGGTGTTGTTGAGTTGTATGAGTTCTTTACATATTCTGGATATTAACCCCTTATCAGAAAGATGATTTGCAAATATTTTCTCCCATTCTCTAGGTTGCCTTTCACTCTGTTGATTGTGTCCTTTGATACTCACGTTTATAATTTTGATGTAGTCCAATTCATCTATTTTTTATTTTTATTATCTACAACCACAGTTCTTCAGTTGAGATTTATACATTGTACGTAGACTAATCAGAATTCTACATCCGCAATTGAATTTAGTGCTGCTCCCATTTGGCAATAGTTTCTAGTAGTTTTTAAATGTTTAGGCTTCACGGACATGATAACTCCATCCTTTTAAAGGGTTAATTGGGTTGATGGAAATAAAGAGATTAGGGTCTATTTTAGAGAACAGCATTTTTTTTTTGTCCAGCCAAATTCATGCTTCCCATTTTTTTCCCAGTGAAAGACTTAAGGGATTTTTTGTATTACATATTTTAGTTTTTCAAAGCATAATAAAAAGGGAGAAAGTGATGCTTTTACATATAATTAGAAATCTATGCATTCAAAAGCAACAGGGAAAACAAGAGATAGCGCTCCTTTCAGTAACTGCAATTAACACAATCTGCCTTTCTCCAAAAACCAAATCTTTTGACCTATGTTGAGAGTAAACAGGAGTTTCTTTGTATACACTTAGAAGCCCTGAATGCTGAGGAGCTAATTCTAGGAGATAAGATATTAAAGAAGCTCTCTCTGTGTTAAGAGAGTTGCTGCTCAACATTTGTGCGAGATGTTATCCTAGTCAGGTGAAAGTACTAGTGTAGGATCAGTTTTCTGGTGGAAAACATGGGTTGCAAACTATCTATAAAGTGTTTACAGGAGAAGGGAGAAAAAGGTAACAAGAAAACACAAACATGTTATTCTTTTTGAATCACTACTATTAAGATGTCCTTTTGCATTTTCCCCTCCATTTTCTTGTGGTACATGTTAAAATAATAAATCTACAATGTGGGGCATTTCGTTGTTGCTTTCGGTTCAAAGCTCTATTTAAGCATTAAGAAGTATTTTATTTTCCTTTTTTTCATGAAAATCCAATAGCTGCTAAAGTGGATAAAGTTTAGGGTCCACGACTATCTGTATTATTCTCTTTCATAGCAGACGGATTCTTACAGGTCAAATTGGAATTTGGTCTCCACAGAACATTCAAGGTTTCAAGACTATGTCAGATTTTGCTGCCTTTTGTTACTTTTGATTTTCAACTTACTGGGAGAAAGTGAATTCCTGTTGGTCACGGATAAATTTTTGTTCCCATATGTGTAGAATTTATAAGGGCTTTAGTAATGTCTCCATTATCATATGACACCTCCTAAAGATGAGCATCTGGTCAGATGGATCTTTATATAAATATTTGACTATGTATGAAAGGCTCATTAGATTCAAAGGAATGTTTTTCTTTTCTTTTCTTTTCTTTTGTTACATTGATATTAACATTGTTTTACTTTATGTGCTCTTGTATTCAAAGGAGAACAAACGTTACAGAGAAGTGATTTAGAAATAAAATAGAAAGGAAACGTAAATATAAATAAAAGTAATCACTGACAATAAAGATGAGGGAGGGAGAATTATTAGGAGGGGTGAATAGGAAAGAGAAGAAAAAGAAAAAACAAAACAAAATATTTTGACCTGTCCCTTTGCTAGTTTCTTAGGGCTTTGGGATTTAGACAATACTTATTCAAATGACCTCACATGTCATGATGGTGAAATCACAAGAGTTGATTAAGTAGAAATTAGAGCTGAAGGAATCTTTGAAAGAACTTCATCTGGCTTAGCTCCATGACTTATAAGGGAAGAAAAGACACTGTGAAATTGTTTTCCCAACTGTGAAATGGTTTTCCCAAGTTCTCCCTGGTAGTTAATAGCTGGACTGGAATTAGAACTAATGATCAAGTCAGTGTTATAAATTGACAAATAGGAGGTAATCAAAATTCCAAGGTTGAACCAACTCAGAATTTAATGAAGACTGCTTCCCATATGGTATATGTCCTAAATTGCATCACTGCAGTCTATATGAACATGCTCTTGGAGTTGCACAACATAATCAAACTGCTGCAGAGGCCCTGAAAAAAGAAATCAGAAAACTTGGGTTTAGGCCCAGCTACAGTAGGCAAATTTCTTCACTTTCCTAGGCTTTAGCTTTTTCATCTGTAAAATACAAGAGTTGGACAGACAACTTCCAAAGTCTTTTCCAGGTCTGAAAATAAATCTTTAAGACTATTATCATTCAAGCTCACATATAACCCCCTTCCCCACGTACTCAGTCCCGGAAATGCTTGTCCCAGAGCAGCATCTGCCGCAGGCCTCACTGGTATGCAGTCAGGCACAGCAACACACAGTCAGCCTGGCTTGCCGCTGAGGTTTGGAAGAGCTTTGCTGCTTTACTCACCTTGAAGTAAGCAGAGCTGCACTCCTGTTCTGCACCCGCACCAGCTAGGTCTGTGTTTCTGATATGGCCAAGGCACTAAATGGTTCAAAAGGGGATTTTTTTTTCTGTGTTTTTCTTTTTGTGTTTTCTTTTTTAACTCTCAGCAGAAAACAGAGCAACGGGCATTAGAAGACCCCATAGACCTCAGTTGCAGTGCTCTGCTCTGTACATGGTCCTAGAGACACAGGTCTCTCTTCTTCAGCCCTGAAAATCTCAAAAGCAAACCTTAAATTTGTACCGCGTGAAGTCAACTACATTGCACTGTGGAAAGAACCTCAAAAATAGGCTTGGTTTATTGAAGAACAAAAGAATGAAAACAGATGTAAAGATTTTGTAAACAGTAGAAAATGATCTACAGATGGATGGATGGATTGCCACAGGAGCTGACATACTTTTAGCTAAGTAGGGTTAGCATACATCCTGTTTTGCCTGACACATTCCTGATTATTACTTTTATCCCAGGGTGATTGTTACTAGCACCTCCTTTCACTCCAAAAATGCCCCAGTTGGGAATTAAATAACATGATCACACTACTCATTAAACCACACTACTGAAAGGAAGCCTTCCCCATACCAGAGTGGAGGGGACAGCAAGTTCAGGAACACTGGCACCTATAGGCCCACTACAGTCAAGCTTTATTGTCCCCCCTCTGCTGCCCTTCAGCCAAACCATGAGAAAGCTATTTGATTACACATATGGCTGAGCCCACTCCCCTCTAGGCCCACATGACAGCCAGTTCCCAATGGCAGCATATTCTTGGTCATGTGTCATGGCACTGGGAAAAGAGACCCTCTTTGTTGAGACACATTGACTTGCCACAGCTTAAGAACAATACAGCCCTCGTCTTCCCCTTTGTTGGGAGAAAACAAGGTTCCTAAAAGATAAGAGATGGGGGAGGGTATGGTGTACTAACTGTTGACATGCGCCATATGCCAACACTAACAAGAAGGGACAGTTTTATACCAGTATAGGAGAAATTGAAAAGCTCACTTGTGAGCAAGAGAAGTGGACTGTCAATCCAACGTGTGCTTTTATAAACATGATGTTCAGATGTTTCTTATGGATCACGTGCTTGGAGAGAGGGGTTGTTGCTGGGCAAGACATGGCTTGTGGCATCATCACCCACAGAGAAAGTCAGATTATCACAGAGGAACATGTGGATAAGTGTGGCATCTGTCGTGCACTGGGAACCCAGACACATCCTGGGGAGATAAATGGGAAGGGAATGAGCCATACACAGAAGGCGTGTTACTCCATGGCTCCTTTTTCTTCTTCTGATGGTTGGTTTTATTTTTAATTTTTTAGAAAGAAATAATAAACTGGGCAGACTCTGTTTTGCTTTGTACCATATGGAGTATCTCTAAATAGGCAGATATCCCTGCATTGGGCAAAATTCATCCCATATCAAGTGTATCTAGAGAAAACAGCAAGAATAAGATGTATACAATATGTAACTACATGCTCAGGAGAAAATTGGTTTGTTTTATTTTCATATTTTTTGTCTGCAGAAAATACTAAGTGGAAATTTACAGTGACCATATTATAAGAGATTTTTTAAAAATTGAAGCATTAATGAAATGTTTCAAGATCTTTCAAAGTAACATAATCCGAGTTAAATAATTCACTTCTTCATAAGGCAACAAATATGAGTATTAGTGCTATTATTAACAGTACTAATACTTAAGTAGAAAAAAAAAAGAAGCCATTTGTTATAAAAAATATTTTAGTAAACTCACACTTGGTTTTCTGGAAACACCGCCACTGTCATGTCTGGCTTGTTTATCCTATCTAAACTTTTTCTTTTTTTGGTAGAAACTTGTCATCAGCCATAATCCCTGAAGCCATGTCTTTCTATAATGTTCCTTTGACAACTTTTAAGTAGAGCTTTCCTTCTTATGTCTGGGAGGTATTTCAGGCAACCTGTGAACACTCAAAGATCACGAAAGGAGCTGTGTTGAACTAAATTGCATATTTTTCAATTTATAGTTATTTGTCCAATCGTTTCCAGGGAATTTTCTTGAGATATACAATGAAGAGAATCAAATAGGAGACCTTAAGTATTTGTGCATAACATCAGCATTGTATTTGCACAGGCCTCCAGGAGCATGAAGTTTGCTTTCTGCCTAAAAATATTTGCTATGCTTAGGTTTGTCCCCCACCCCCTATCATAACTTACCCATGTTTGTATCCATCACATCATTTATTTAAAAATATTTATTGAGCATACTATGTC
>NW_007751378.1:8600-9367 GCF_000696425.1 Galeopterus variegatus | reverse complement strand
TGGCAAAGATACTCTTCAGATGTGGTGAAAGTTAAGGACCTTGAGATGAGTATGACTAATGTTCTCTAAGAGTTGAGAGCAAAATAGGAATTCAGGAGGACTTCAGGAGGAAGGAGACATTTTTGAGTTTCAAGAAGTAGAGATGGGGCAAATTCCAGGCAGAGGAAATGGGATGAACCAGGGCAAGCGAGTGTGAAAATATGTACTATGTTTAGGAAAAGGTGGATAGATTGGTGTCATAGTACATGTGATTAGATTAATATTCCAAAAATTATGTTTTTATTATTGCATATTTTTGTTTAATCATATTTATAAAATATTTAAAATACAAAGATATAGAGAAACTTAGGCTGGAACCAGATTGTGAAGTTTTTAATAAGAGGCAAATTCTATTATCTTTATTTAACATATGTTAAAAATAATATATACATGTNAGAGAGGAACTGGTTAAGATGCTACTGTAGTCATTCAGGTAAGGGATAATATCTTTTGAGGTCTGCATTATGTTTCTCACTCACTACTTCAGATTCACCAATCCTGTACTAAATAGAGAATAAAAGCAGGTAAATATTATTATATTTTGGCAAGCTCTTTAGTGTGAATGATATTTCTTTCAGTGCCTCACTACTTGCCCATTACTAAAATAATAATAATTCTAATTTTTAGTCCGATACAGTTGATAACTACTTGAAATACATGATACGTTTACAAATGATATGTTTCTACTTTGGAAAATGCATTGTTGACACTGGAGAAGAAATAGGTAC
>NW_007751378.1:6019-6749 GCF_000696425.1 Galeopterus variegatus | reverse complement strand
TACAGACTCCTTTCCTTGGGCCACTTCTCACATGGAACAGCCTTCAGCTTCCTTTGTATGGTGTAATTATAGAGAGGAGACACTCTGGAGATGATGGGATTGGTAGCTGATTAGAGGAGGCTGAGAAGGAGTGAAAGAAAGAAGGGAGGATAAAGATGGTTAGGATATTTCCAGCCTGGGTGTCTGGGAAAATGCAATTTGTTAATAGATAAAAGAAAGTAAGGAGCAACTGGTTTGGAGGGTCAGGGTTTGGTTTTTGAACATGTTAAATTTGAGGCTCTAAATGCTGGAGCTATGTAGCAGACATTTAGAAATGGCAATCTGGCATAGCAGAGATAATGAGTCTGCACTAAAATTTGCTGATAGACATAGGGAGGATAATTTTAGAGGTGAAAATGTATAAGGAGAATGAATTTGAGAAAGTACACAGAGGAAGAAGTGCTAAAGAAAGAAAAAGGTCATGAACAGGTTGCTTTGTTCATTATCTGTGATAATATTTCTTTTGCTGTATTGGTGAAAAGTCTAGCAGATTTCACAGGGCATGCACTTTTCCTGCCAGATGCAGCCACCATAACCTACTGTTCTTCCTTTTGGACCCACTACCCTTCTCGCTGGCCTGGAATCTGGGGATTTGATGAACCTATTCTGTGGTGGTCTAGCTCATCCAGATTTGGTACACCCACTTGAGCCACTTTAAGGAAATGAGAACACTGGCAACAAAACAGTACAC
>NW_007751378.1:0-499 GCF_000696425.1 Galeopterus variegatus | reverse complement strand
TTTTCCTCCTACCATCAAACAGATTAAGGATGGATACTTTCTCCATCTGTCTTACATTCTTTCTTCAGAGTCCAATAGGAGGTCTCATTCTTTGTTTCTTATAGAGTCCCTTGTGTTACACCTCTTTTATTTAGCTCATTCTTTCAGCTTCTCACAGTCTCTCTGGGGTGTGTAGGTTGACACACGATAACAAGAGCAAAACTATATAACTTAAGACCCCAAATCATTTCTTGTGGCATGCAGTTGCAAATGACCCCATATAGGACAAAGCACCTTGTTGCTTTTTACCTTAAGTTGTTTCCAGCCCATCAAGTTAGAATTTCCAGGAATGAATATGGGATAGATTCATTCTCCATGTTGCCCAAGGGTTGACATTCCACTATACCAATGGAGGAATGAGATGATAAAAATGATCGAAGGTGTTGTGCTGATTTTTTTAAAAATTACAATCTCCTTTTCTTCTTATTCCCCAGTTAATGTGTATGTGAATGAATGTGTG
>NW_007751377.1:9095-9368 GCF_000696425.1 Galeopterus variegatus | reverse complement strand
GAGAATCTTCTTTCCTATGCATGTCATCTAATCCATGTCTCTCTCCTCCCCTGGGCATAGAGAATATCTTTAGACTGACTCCTAAGGTCCCATGGAAGGACTCCTCAGAGAGAAATGTGGTCCACTCCTTCCCCCCGCCCCGCCCATCTCCCCAACCTCCTGCTGCTCCCACTCTGGAACTTGTCTCAGAGTCTCTGCAGACTCTGGCTCCCTTGTTTCATGTCTCTCGTCCTGCATAGAAATGGCAATGGCAAGACCAGATCTTGAAATGGA
>NW_007751377.1:2955-3435 GCF_000696425.1 Galeopterus variegatus | reverse complement strand
AAAGACTTTTGAGTGAGTGTACAAATAAATAAGTGCTCATTGTAAGAGGGAGAAGAAGCATATGTCAATGAATAGAAGTGTTTGAGGCCACTAGGCTTCCTGAATTTTGAATTTGTACACCAGAGGCAACAAGAGAGAGACAATGTTCTTGAAACATGCTTTGGAAACTGCGCTGATCCTGGGACTTGCCACTTCTGACCATATAAAAATTAGCCAGCTCATTTTAAAGCCCATAAGGAATATTCATTCTGTGCTTGGTGCCAGTCAAGTTGAGCAGAGTTTCCTGCTTATGTCATGATGCAGGGAGTGTGCAGGGAGGTGGAAACAGGACAGGTCCTGGAGGACACAGGCTCTATCATTAATTCTGCCACGTGCCCTTTGGAAAGTTATTTAATCTCTTTGAGTCTCAGTTTCCTCATTTTAAAGTAGAGTAATATTCCTGCAACCCAGAGCTGTTTCAAGGATTTAGTCGATTGGTAT
>NW_007751377.1:0-1001 GCF_000696425.1 Galeopterus variegatus | reverse complement strand
GTTTAGACAACTTCTCCCCCAAGTGATGCGTGTCACATCATAAACCATCTTTAGAAGGGCTCTTGCCCTAATAGTGACCTCTTTTAGTTTATTCTTAGATGCTTGGTCATCATTCCCAGCACATATCACCGAGCAGGTACAATGACTAACCTGCTCCAAGAACCAGGGGCTTTGGGTCAAGCCCAGATCACCAGCTCAGGCTGCCTTCTTCCCTGGTGTGCTTCTGTCCTAGGCTTTCAGTGTTCTTTCCTTCAGGTAGACTTTGCACAAGGTGATTCCATATACCCTGAGATTTCTATCTCTTCCTTCTCAGAAGACCCTGGCTCCTATGAAAATTGGCCCAGCTCCTCTCCAAGGATCTGCATATGAAGTCTGAGGAACAGTCACATTTATCAACCCTGTCTCNGGTGGTGGCTGCCCAGGGGGTCACAGGTGAAAACCAGTCTTGCACAGTCCCATAGACATGAAGTCGCAGTAGTTCCTGCACTGGGCTGCAAGGCAGTATTCCAGAATTCTCCCTGAAACTCAGGTGGCTGTTGACCCTGATAGATTTGGAGGCCTAAGTAGCTCTTGCAGCTCCTGCAGGCAGGTTTCTACGTTCAATACTGTGCTTGCTACTACTAAAGTTTGCAGTGGCAATAAAAATAAGTCAAGTCATTATTCCAACCTCAATTTAATTATGATCACATTACAGGAGCCATAAGCAACCAAAATTTCAAAGTGTAAACAAAGGACCTGCTAAGTTCAGTGCTCAATTCCCATTGCCACAATGGCGTTAATGATATCTTCATCCTGTCAGAAGTTTCTGAGCCTGGTATGTGGTGAGAAGAGAAAGCATCCCACGTTTGGCACAAATCATGCAACAAAATTGGCATCATTCTCCCGTTATCTCCCCCTTTTCATGAAGCTTATCAACAAGGGGATATTGTAGGACAGAGATGTTTAGACAACTTCTCCCCCAAGTGATGCGTGTCACATCATAAACCATCTTTAGAAGGGCT
>NW_007751376.1:7908-9368 GCF_000696425.1 Galeopterus variegatus | reverse complement strand
TGCAGTATGACCACAGTCAGTCTGCACAGCTTGATCCCAATTTCCATTTTGTGGATACAAATGGCACTTTAGATATCTTGGTTGCACACAGGTCCCCAGGCAGACCTCATTTACCCCAAGCAGTCCTCATTACTTGCAAGTAGCGTGTTAAGCTATCAGGTGGATGGTGGCTTCCAGGCCACAAACATAAAGCAGCCAGAAACATTTCTGAGATAAANCAGGTGGATGGTGGCTTCCAGGCCACAAACATAAAGCAGCCAGAAACATTTCTGAGATAAAGGCCAATTTTTTTCTCCCTTCTGTCCTCCCAGCCCTCACCCCACCCCACCCTAACTCATATTCAAGCAGCTAGTCTGCTTTGTGCTCTCTGCCTCAGGGGAGGGATGTGATGGGGAGGAAAAGGCAGAAACGAGCTTTGATGTCTGTGCAAAATTATTTAGGAGAGCAGCGCTTCTCTCCACCCTTCCTCTCCACCCCCCAAAATAAACAATAAAGATGTATTCAAAATGGTGAGGAGAATAGAGAAGGAGCAAAGGTGATAGGAGCAGAGAGGCTGGTGGGCCCAGGCCACGGCCCCTGACGTGAAGGGCTCAAGCGCAGAGCGGACGGAGAACATACCAGCGAAGGCCTTTGTGAGGGACACTGCTGACAGCAGGGCCCCCGCTGTCCGTCCTGGCAGGCCCACCAGTCCTGGCTCTTCCTTCTGCAGCAGCGGCATGAGAACCATGCTTTGCTCTCTCCCCATCCAAGTTGCCCCCACCCAGCCCACAATGTGCCAGGACCCCTGAATCCTCTAGAAAAGGAAGTTGGGCCCTCAATCCCCCACTACCATCGCCACTCCACACACCTACTGTGAGGCAGCTCAAAAACCTTCTCACCACCCACAAGCTGGAAGAGAGTTGAACATACTGAGCACTCGCCGGGGGACTTTTCATGCCTTGTCTTATTTAGTGATAGAATAGGCACACAAGTTCCTCCTGCCCACCCTGAGAGCCTGGCTCAGAATTAGCCTCTCTGCCAAGCCTCTCCTGATAGAACTGCTCACCCTCACAGGGGCAGTTACTCTTTCCTCTGTGATCCCTCTGTAACCTTCCCTTTCTATTGTTCCACATGCTGCCCTCCACTGCAAGTATCACTAAAGGGTCTGCATCTGTTACTAGACAGGAGAATCTTGGAAGCAGGACCCAGGTCTGACTCATTTTTGGATGCCTTGTAATTGGCCCATAATAGGCCCTAAATTAATATTTGTAGAGTTAAGTTGAATTGTCCACCCAATTCTCTTTTTAAACTAAAAATAGGAATTCCTCATTAAAGCAGCCTCAGAGCCAAGGAGATATTACTAAAGAGCAAGCAATTAAGGAAAACATAATTTAGTAAATCATCAGCAGGTTTCGCTTGTTTCTAATCACAGCTTAATCTCTCCCAGAGCAGCTGCTCTGAGACCTGCACCTTGATTCTTC
>NW_007751376.1:5469-6194 GCF_000696425.1 Galeopterus variegatus | reverse complement strand
ACTGGCAAACTCTCACTGGAGCACAATTTGGTGATGTGTATAACCTTTGACCTGGCCGTTCAGCTTCTAAAAATTCATTCTAAAGAAAGAATTGGACAAGTGCACCAAGAAATCCACAAAGATGTTCTTTGCAGTGTTGTTTATAAAACATACCCTCCTAGCCTTGTTTTTGCTCCATCGTTGCTTTCTGGGCTTCAGCTACTTTGGCCTTCTTTCAGTTTCTCTTTCTTCTCCCTCTTTCTTTAATATCCCCAAAATCCCCACATCCCATCTGCTGTGGATTGAATATCCCCCCAAAACTCACTGAAGCTTGATCCCCATTGTAACAGTGTTAAAAGAGTGGGAAATCTGATGATGGTATCTGAAAGTCAGGGCCTTTAAGAGGAGACTAGATCCTGAGGACCGTGCTGTCATGGAGTATTCCTTTCATGGAGTAATGGGTTAATGATTTAGTGGGTTGTCACGGCAGGCAGGTGGGGGTGACAGATTGCTTTATAATGAGATATAAGGAGCTCTTGCCATTCTTGCCATGTGATACCCTATGTCACTATAGAGAGTCACCACCAGGAAGAAGACCCTCACCAGATGTTTTCCTGGACCTTGGACTTCCCAGTCTCTGAAACCATAAGAAATAAACTTAATTTCTTTATACATCACCCAGTTTTAGGCATTCTGTAATAAGCAACAGAAAACGGACTAATACACCATCCTAAAGTCTCCTCTCT
>NW_007751376.1:1748-2157 GCF_000696425.1 Galeopterus variegatus | reverse complement strand
AGTAAGACTTACTTACAAAGAGTAAGTTTGTGAAGGGATATCCTAATGGGGTGAGAGGTGGGATTTGCAAGGAGGATTGTGGAGGAGTTTGGAAAAGGATTGGAAAGGGATTTGTTAATGGTTACAGGAGAGAGGTGTGTGGGGTCTGTAATTAAGGTCTGCAGTGGAGTCTGTGATGGGATCGTATGTTGGGGGGCCTGAGGGGATGTTTTGAGGGGTATTTCATCAACTGTAATATAGTAATGTAATGGGTGTGTGATGGGAGGTACAACAGGGTATGTGAGGGGTGGGGGTTAGTAAGATGTGCTCATTGGCAGCCCAGATGAGATCAAATCCCTCCTGTTAATATGGTCTCGTAGCACCTTATATTTATCATCTGTAACATTTACCATAATTGAAATGAGTCCAT
>NW_007751376.1:0-235 GCF_000696425.1 Galeopterus variegatus | reverse complement strand
GGCCTGAGCCTTTCCAGGCTGGGGTCTGTGACCCTGGCTATGAGATAGAAGCCATGACAGGCCTGTGATTGAGTATGTGATGTGGGGCATTGAGTGGTCTGGTTATTGGCTTGCCAAATATTTTCAAGAATGTGTGACCTGTCATGTACAGTGGGAAGCACCGGGACTACAAAAAGTAAGACTTACTTACAAAGAGTAAGTTTGTGAAGGGATATCCTAATGGGGTGAGAGGTGG
>NW_007751375.1:8407-9368 GCF_000696425.1 Galeopterus variegatus | reverse complement strand
GCATGCTTCCTCCTTCCAATCAATAGCTTCCCTTGAATTTTTGGCATGGGGTCTGCTTCTGGGGGATGCAAACCCAGACCACCTATGGCAGATTTTTTTTTTAATTGTAGACAATACCCATGTGGTGAAAAAAAAATCTGCTTGAGACCTTGGTTCATAAATACCAATGTCTAACAAAAGGGATCAGGCTCCTTGGAGGGAAGGCTGGTTCCAGGCTGTGGCAGGAAGGAGCAAGACAACCGTGGAACATCTTATTACACTAAAGAGTGAAATATGCTCAGGAATAATGCAGACACACTAAAAGGACACAAGAGCCAGCATGAAGGGGTTCCCACAGCTACATTTGGGATGATTTGAGCCTCAAAAATAAATAAAAACAGTAGTGAATTATAACCCATCAAATAAAAAAGAATCCATGAGTCTATGCAGATAAAGAAAGAAATGAAATAAGTAAACATGAAAGAAGGGAAAACTCTTCTTTTTAACAGAATTCTAATAAATATAGAAGAAATGATAGGGTCGGTAAAACTCCATCCTACAATTATGATAGCACAAATTGAGGGAAAAAATAAATCACCAGTGGATGCTAAAGGTAGGAAGGAAATTTTGGCGAGGAATAGGATATTTACAAGGGTACATGGGAAACTAGAATTAAAAGATAATACAAATCTTTCCACGAAGTTTTTGAAGTACCCTCATATGGTCTCAAAGTCTCTCCCTACAAATTACTTATTCATTACAGAAAGAAAAATAGTGAGTATCCAGTTGAGAAAATGGGACAAAAGAAAGACCATTCCTTGAGACATGCCTGAAGAATTCGCTTACTCCTTACTAAGAGACTGGAGAATGACATCAGCATCCCACTGTCTACTGTTATACATGCTCTGCATATGTTAATGACCTAGTTAGATGGACATCAGGGTCGGGTCATTCTTAATTAGTCCTTTCACTGTTTTCATAA
>NW_007751375.1:6174-6805 GCF_000696425.1 Galeopterus variegatus | reverse complement strand
CACTCTTCTAAATCACTCATCATAGTCAGTATTCCAGTGCTTTAATCCCTGCATATTCATCCCATACATCTGTATGTTTTCTCTCTCCTTGCTTTTCCGTTTAACCAACGCTTGCCTTATGTGTATGTCTTGAAAAATAGGCATGCAGCTTGCACAGTTGGCTCTCAGTCTCTGAGCCAGACGCCCTGGAACACTTCGCTGTTAACCAAATTTCATGCTGGTTCCCCCCACCCCCACCCCACCCCACTTTAAACCTGTGGTTTGGTGTCACTCTCTCTCCTTCAGCATCCAGTTTCGATCTCACCTCCACCACCAGGGTTTGTCTTTGGCCTATTGTGGAACCTTCCTTTTGATTTCGTTTGTTGTTTTTTAGCCAGACCACTGACCTTGACCCTGGCTTGTAGTTTCATTTTGCGTACCCTGAAGCTCTCCTTCCTATCCTGAGTCACCCGTCTCTCTACTCCAGGCCACACATTGCATCCCTACCAAGACAACAGTGTTTCCCTGACATTCCTTCTAGGCTTTCTGTAGCCAATAGAATTATACCTACAAGCACCATCCAGAGTTGATTCTGTATATTTCAATGCCATTCATGGGCCATGATTAATACCCAAGTTGTGAAGGTAAAATC
>NW_007751375.1:0-1572 GCF_000696425.1 Galeopterus variegatus | reverse complement strand
CATGCAGGGTGGGTGCTATTACACGTCCTCACCCTGCGATTGTTTTACTAGCATCGTGCTTATAATCATTCTTCTTCCGGCAGCACTGTAGGCAGAATGAGATGTTCTTTTTTGCTTTGTTTTCCCTAATCCCTTCACTATAGTATCCAATATTTCATGGGGCCCTCTGGGGCAACTTGAACTAATATCTTCAAAAAATGATTCTACGATGCTTTGCTAATCTCATTCTTGGGCTGTCATTTTCTCAGTCTCTCCCTCCAGTCCACACTCCAAATGGGAGGGACAGCTTTTCCCGAAGTGTGAAAAACCTGGGCTTTGGAGCCAGACAGACCTTGATTCTTATCCCAACTCAGCCACTTACTAGGGCTTATGAGTTGAAGAGAGTAACTCAGTCTCTCTAAGATTCAACTTTGCCACTTAAAAGGTGGATAAATAACACTTACATCCCAAGGTTGCCCCAAGGAAAAGAGATAGTGTGGAAGTTTTCAGCCAATAGCAGACCTCCTTGAAAGGTGGCCATTATTCTAATCAGCCACACCATTCACATTTGTTGGCACTGACCTCCCCTGTCAATGCCCTGCCTTGTAAGATATTGCTAAGGGCTCTTCCCATTGCCTTATTTCACGGCTTAGCTGAGTTTCATGTCATTCTGAGCTCTGCATGGTTCCCTGTGGCTTCCTCTTCTTCATCCCCCGAAATTATGAAATACCTTTGGTCTGAGCACCTGTCCTCTGGCTCCCCGCTGTTGAACCTTCTCTGGCAGAAGATTTTTTTTCCCTTTTGATTCCTGTGTTGATTCATATGCATCTACTCAGCAAACATGACTGAGTGCATGGACCATCCAGACAGGTGAAAGGGAAGCACCTGCCTGCCCGGAGCTTATAGTCGAGGGAGAGAGAGGTGTGCACACTGCTGACGATGGGAGAAGGGAGGCTGAACTTTTTATAAGAGATTTTATTTCATGAAACAGTAACGAGAGAATACAACCCATCGTAACTTGGATGAAGCCATGCTAAAGCAGAAAATGTCTCAACACCATCTAGTATTTCTGTGTTAATAATTAAAGAGGAGGTGGTAGAGAAGACAAATATTATATGATCCCACTTACATGAAATATCTAGAAAGACAAATTCATAGACACAGAAAGGAGACTAGAGGTCACTAGGAGGGAGTGGGGAATGGGAAGCTATCACTTCATGATTACAGAGTTTTGGTTTGGGAAGATAAAAATTTTTCAAAAACAGATAGTGGTGATGATGGTTATACAACATTGTGAACATAATTAATGCCATGGAATTTGTACACTTAAAAATGGTTGCAAGCCCAAATTTTATGTTAGATATATTTTACCATAATAGCAAAACAAGCACATGGAGGTGAAATGAAAATACAGAGTTACAGACAGCAAAATATCTCTCTCCCTCCACATGCAGCCCCACAGGACTACATGCAGCTTCATACACACACCTTGCATGGTGATTTAGTCAGTAAATGTTTTTTGAAAGCTCGCTGTGCATCAGGCTTCATGCCAGGTACTAGAAGAAGAGGAACAAAAACCACCTCGTGCCTGTG
>NW_007751374.1:0-9369 GCF_000696425.1 Galeopterus variegatus | reverse complement strand
AAAAAAAAAAACGTTTAAAATATAGGAGTCAGGACTTTCTGGGTACAAAAATTGTTTCTTATTTCCAGCCTTTCCATATGGCAGCCATTTGAATTAGTTAAGGGTGCCAGTCTAAAGATCAAATCCAGAGGGCATACTCTAAGGTTTTTAAGGGTGTGGTCCCACAGCAGTCTCAAGAGTAACCTAACTTAGAGTAAGACTTATCTCTAGGAAAATTGTTGGTGTTGCTTTTGTCTAATTGAGTATATTTATAGATTGATACATAAGAAACCCACAATGTTTTAAAAAGAATTTTAGCAACTCATACTGAGAGGAAGAAAGGCAGCACAAAATGAAAAGAGGCCTTTGAACCCCAGATCTTTTCGAACCAGAAGCAATCTGAGAAAGTAAACTACTCACTTCCAAATATGGGCAACTTATTATGGAAAAGGACAGATGCCTCAGAAGGCAAAATTAAGAGTCTAAAGAGAGCCAGGAGCCATGAAAACAATCCCTAGAAATATGACTGAGTCTTAAGGAAATGGTGACATGTACATGACTGGATTGAAAAGTCGCTATGGACTGCTGTGAGTCTCCTGTTTCTTCCCTTTGAATGGTAGGGATTATAGTAGTTATCCTACGCTGTTCTACCATTGTATTTTGGTATATAGGGGTCAAATTACTTATCTCTTTAGTTCACAATTATTCATATTGAAAGAAAGATCTCAAGGAGGTACACTAAAGTAGTAGAGAGAGAGAGAGAGACAGAGACAGAGACAGAAACGGAGAGAGAGAATGGAGCAAAATAGAAATAATTGAATATTTGGTGATGTACAAGGTGTAGAAAATAACTTACATAATTCTTGGAACATTTTTGTGAATTTAAAATTATAATAAAAAATAAATACTTACAAAAATATTAAGCAGAGGTGAGTTGTGGATTCAACCCCACTTTTATTCTCCTCCAATCTGATTTCTCATTGCCCAACTAATTGCTCATGAACTCATCTCATCTGCTTCAGCAACAGGTGCTCCACTTTTCCCACCTCTCTGAACAAAAAAGCAATTAATTCATATAATTTAGTACTAAGGATAAATTGCCTCTCTGTAATTAATTATATATTTTATATCTTTTCGAACCATGGAAAATGGAATAACTTAGTGGTTAAAAGCAGGACTCTGATTTAACACTCATCTCTGCCTCTAATTTGCTGTATGATCTGGTGAATTACTCAATCCCTACGTCTCTCAGTTTCCTCATCTATAACATGTAGTCAATGCCAATAAATTTACCTTCCTCATTAGATAGCTGTGAGTGTTAAATGAGATGAATAATGTTTAAAGGGTCCTTATGATCGCTCAATAATTGTTACCTATTATCATTATTCTTATTACCCAGGCTTCTAGCTTTTTGAGAATAAAGATACACTCTTAGACTTCTTATGCATAGAACCAGAGTTCTGACTACATAATTGTATTACATAAATGCCTGATTAATCACTTAAATCTTTTTATTACTAAATCTATAACACATGCAACGAGTAATACACCACATCTGTTTTTTATGTAAAATGGTTTTTGTGTAATGAAGATGTAAGTGAAACAATTTTTGTAGAGAAATAATTGGAAATAATCCAGTAAACTATGATTTCAATAGGACTCCGACAAAGACCTTATGTTGTCTGTTATGCAGAGTACATGTAATCAAGTTTTGCCTGTTTTTATAAAAAAGAAAACTGATTTACATAAGTAAATATATTTTAAAATAAGGTAGAATAACTTGAGCCACAAAATTGCCCTTAAATAAAAAATGTATTTTCTTTCAGCTAGCATATTCAATCTTTCTGTCTACTAACATGTCCTTTCCTGCCTTCACGTTATCCAATTTTGAAAAAACAAACAAACAAAAAAACCCCAACCTTTTATTAATCCTGGTGAAACCTCTAAATGCAATTATATTTATTTCTTTTTCATTCCCAAGAATTCATAGATGTGACATGTATTGCTTCACAATTCACTATTTACTGTATCCTTTGTACTCTGCTTTCTGTCTTTTGGAAACTGCCAAAATTGTATTTTAAAGGAAATTTAGGCTTTTCTTCAGTCATTTTTATTATGTCTCAAACCATGAAAACCTTAAATATAAAATTTGAATTTAAGGCTTGTAGCAGTGTTTCTTTGACTTCACCATGCCTCAGAATAACTTGGGGAGTTAATTAAAAATTCTGATTTATGAAACTGGGAACCCAAAGATTCTGATTCAGTTATACTGAGATAGGGCCAGGAATATAAATTATTCACAAAAATTGCAAGTTACTCTGAAGCATTGAGAGCTTCTCTTTGAAGAGATACAACCTTCAGTAAATTGAATAAAGCAGAGGGGAGATGAGACCTCTTCTATCTCAAAAAAATTCCCTCTTCTCAGCTTCTTTGATGCTATTTATTTTTGTTCTCTTTTATTACTGGGGTCCTCCTCTCATTTCTTGATTATAGCTTTGTTTTAAGGGCTAGTTTTAAAACTCATCATGTCTTTTTATTTGGATATTTTTCACATCCACAGATTGAACTATAATGTTTACATGGAATTCCCCCCAAATCCTCATCTTCTGTCTGTTTCTCCTTACCTCCTCACCTGTATCCTTAACTGCCAATTGGCTAATTAAACATTTCAAGTTAATTAAATTAGTTTGGTTCACTTAGTTCTGAAAATGATCCTAAATTCCACTATTTATTTATTCATTCATTCATTTATTTTTCTGCTTAGTGTCTCATCTTTGGTTACCAGATGCAATTCATCTTCCTTTCAAAATATTACAGACTGGCTGTAAGTGAGTTTATTTGCTGTAGGATGGAAGAGATTGATGATACCCAGAGTCCTGAGACAATACAGCGTTAAAGGGACAAGGCGAGCAATTAAAGAAATCCAGAAACAAAGTGGAAATATTAAGATGTTGGTTTCTTGTTAGGGATTTGAACAAAGATGGGATTTAGTGTTCAGATTCCCAAACTCTACAAAGTCTTGAAAGACACTGCTGTGGGTTAAAAGTGTTCCCCAGAGTTCATGTATTACAAACTTAATCCCCAATGCAAAAGTATTGAGAGGTGAGACCTTTAAGAGGTGATTAGGTCATGTGGCTGCTCTGCCTTCATAAATGGATTAATGCTGTTACTGCAGAAGTGGATTCCTGATAAAGGATGAGCTCAACCTCCTTCCTCTTTTGCAGGCAAATTCTCTTGCCCATCTTCCTTCCACCATGAGATGACATAGCAAGATACAGTCCCCGTGATCTTGGATTTACCAGCCTCCAGCACTGAAAGAAATAAATTTTTGTTCTTTATAAGTTACCTAGTCTCAGATATTCTGTTATAGTAACAGATAACAAACAAACAAAGTTGGTGTCAGAGAATTGTGGTGTTTCTATAACAAGTACCTAAAAATGTGGAAGCAAATTTTCAACTGGGTAATGGATGGAGGCTGGAACAGTTTTGAAGTGAATGCTGGAAAAAGACTGTATTGCCTTAAACAGAGTGTTAAAGGTTATTCTGGTGATGGCTCAGAAGAAGAGAAAAGCTGTAGGGAAAGTCTGAGACTTTTTAGAAATTACTTAAGTGGTTGTGATCAGAATGTTGGCATAAATATGAATGATAGAGGCAATTCTGATGAAGTCTTAGACAGAAAATAGGAACAAGGTACTGGAGTAAATATCACCCTTGTTATAAATTAGAAAAGCACTTGGCTGAATTTTGTCCATGCCCTAGCACTTTATGGAAGGCAGAATTTAAGGGTGATGAACTAGGATATCTGGTGGAAGAAATTTCTAAGCAAAATAGTGAAGAAACTGCTCAGCTGTTTTTAAGAACATGTAGTAAGAAGTGAGAAGAGAGAAATAAAGACAAATTTTATACATAAAAGGAAAGCAGAGCAGAAAATTTTCAAAAATTTGCAACCTGGCCATTTAAAAAGTAAAAAGGCATCTTTATGAGAGGAAACCAAGGATGTGGCCAGCTGATCCTTTGCTTAAGAGATTAGTATGGATAGAAGAGAGCCAGGTGCTATTTATGAAGACAATGTGAGAATGACACTGAGGGCATTTTAGAGATCTTCTAAGCAAGCTAGGACCTTGAGGGAAAAGGGCGCCAGTGGGACCCCAGTATTTGTTGCCCTGCGCTGCCTCTAGTCTTTGTTTCCTGCAATCTGGTGTAGCTCTCCTTGGCCACTCCAACCTTGGCTCAAGTGCGCCAGGTGTGGCTCAAAAAGATGCAAGTGGAGAGCCTAAACAGTGTATATGTGCTAAACGTGCAGACATGCAGAATGCATGAGCTGTGGGGTCATGGTGACCTCCACCTAGATTTGAAAGGATGTATTGGACAGCCTGAGGGCCCAGGCAGAGATTGTTGCAGGAGCAAAGCCACCACATAGAGCCCCTACTAGGGCAACGCTGAGCAGAGCCACAGAGTATCCGCCTCTAGGGCAATGCCTAGTAGAGCCATGGGAGTGCATCTGCCTCCAAGACCCCAGAACTGTAGTGTTACCAGTGTGCAACTCCAGCCTGGGAAATCTGCAGGCATGAGACTCCAACCTGTGAGAGTGGACTGAGCCCAGCAAAACCATCATAGGGACAGGGCTGCCTGAGGCCTTGGGGGCCTAGTTCCTGCTGCAGTGAGCCCAGGGTATAGGACATAGAATCAAAATAGTTACTCTCTAGCTTTAAAACTTATTGTTGTTGTCTCTGTTGCATTTTGGACTTACTTGAGACCAGTTACTCCTTTCTTCTTGCCTATTCCTCTGTTCTGGAATGGAAATGTCTATCATATGCATGTCCCACTCTTGTGTTTTGGAAGCACGTAACTTGTTGATTTCACAGGTTCACAACTAGATAGGGGAACTTACCTCAGGATGAATCATGCTTTGAGTCTCACCGATATTTGATTCAGATGAAACTCTGGACTTTAGAATTTTGAGTTGGTGCTGGAACAAGTTAATGTTTTGAAGCTATTGGGCTGGAACAAATATATTTTGCATGTGAGAAAGACAAATTTTGAGGGCAGGGGTGAACTGCTGTGATTTGAATGTATTTCCCAAAGTTCATGTGTTAGATACTTAATCTCCAATGCAATAGTGTTGAGAAATGGAAACTTTAAGAGGTGATTAGGCAGAGGCCTCATGAATGTATTATGGTCATTAACTAAGAAGTGGGTTAGTTATTGTGGGAATGGGTTTCTGATATGGCCCCCTTCTTGTATCTCACAGGCACTCTCTTTCCCTCCTGCCTTCCACCATGGAATGACACAGCATCGAGGCCCTTGCTTGATTCAGGCTCCTCTACCTGGACTTCCCTGCCTCCAGAATTGTAAGAAATAAATCTTTGTTCTTTTTAAATTACCTGGTCTCAGGTATTCTTTTGCAGCAGCACAAAATGGACTACAACAGTCCCTAAGAATCAATACTATTGGCAAAGGAATAAAAATTGGAACTCAGGTACTCTAGGTGGACAAAGATCCACCTACATTATTTATTAATTTATTCATTCATTCAGTTATTCCTCAACTATTATTGAAAATCTAATATATGTCAGACATTGTCCAATGGAGTACAAATGTAGCAGTCAACAAAATAGTCCCTGCTTTCAGGAAGTTTAAATTCTAAAGCAGAAATGAATTAAGCCTAAGTTATCAGGGCATTTTTTTTTTATAGTGCTATGAAGACAAACAAAGGTAATCTGTTATAATGGAACTGTAGTTAGAGGTTGAGGGGAGAAAAGGTCTTGTCTACTTTAGACAGGATGCTTAGGGATGGCTTCTTTGATGAGTATGTGAGCTAAGAAATAATGACAAGAATTTTCAAATAGATTTCACTTGAAAATTCAAGGGCAGAGTGTGTGATGTAAAGGGACAAAGGATACAGCGCATGGAAAGCATTGAGACCAAAATAAGATTTAATAACATGAGGAATCTGGAGAAGGCTGCTATGGTTGGAGCTTAATGACTAATGGCAGAGAAATAGTAATAAGTAAAGTCAGAGAGGGCCTTGGATGACAGATCATGTGGCTTTATATGCAACTAAGGTTGTTTGTTTGTTTGAGACACAAACCCATCTTTATTACAGACACTTAGTAAATTTAATGTATTCCAATATTATTTACTCCCCCTCATACACATACTAAATTTTAAGGCTCCTCAAATCACACACACAAAAAAACTTATCTTTTTATGTGTAAAATTTAAAATAGCTCCTAGCATATACAATATGCCTAATAGATACTCTTCAATGAGTCTAACAATTGGGGAGAAAAACTTACTTCTATGAGTTTCCAGTTGTTAGGATGTACATATGATTTTTAAATTTTATTCTTAATCCAGTAGAAAGCCATTAAATATTTTATGCAAAAACTGTGAGAATTATATTTCTAAAAGATATGCTTAAGTCTACATGGAAAATGAAGTATAGTAATAAAAGAGAGGATGCTGGCAAACCATTTAGAAACTTATTTTGGAAGTCCAGGCAAGGAATACTTATGGCTTGGTCTTGGGTGATAGCAGTGGACATGATGAAAAGTGGAAATACAGAAGGTATATTTGGGAGTTAAAGCTGATAAGATATGATAGACCGGATTGGGGAGGGGGTGAAGTTGAGAGCGAACTTAAGGAAGACTCCCGGGTTTTTAAACTTTAGTAGATAGTGATACCACACAATGAAGTGGAAACACTTACACAGAGATACATTTAGAGAGAAGTGAATATTTCTGTTTTGTCTATGTTGTTTGAGAAGCCTTATAAACAGATACATGTATGTCAGGGAGAAAGTGGGATCTATAAGGTGTTAAGTGGAAAGATATATACTATAGAATTATTTAAAAGTCATCTACATTTAGAGGCCTATCAGAAGAGTTCATTCAACAAAGGAAATAAAGAAATAAGCATTGAGTAAGAAAAGTGGTTTTGCATCAACCACAGGAAAATAAACTTTAGGAAAAAGGGAATTGTTTATTGTGTCCAAAGCTACTTTAAATTCTAGGGAGATACAAAATCAGAAGAAACCATTGATGGTTTACAAAGATTAAGATTATTGAAGACCTTTACAAGAGCTGTTTTGGAAATGTGGTGGAAACAAAGGTGGAAATCCAATGGTTATAAGTAGAGAAGAGAGCGGGAAGTAAGGGAAATGAAGATGTCAATTATAGAAAGTTATTTTAAGATACATTGCTGAGAAATAAAACTGTAATAATATACACAATTATCTGAGTGTGGAACTAAGGTAAAATAGACTCCAGACTGTAAAGATATCTCGAGACTGAAAACAAAGCAGGCAACTCCATAAATTATTACTATTAAAGATTATTGATGGGTGACTGACGTACAGAGAAGGATCAGGTGGATGGTGATCCAGGGCTGACCAGCCATACTCTACAACACCTGGAGGGGAACCGGGACTTCATAAGGGACTTGGAGACAAAGGCGGCACTATGCCAAAGGGAAAAGATCTGCTGGCATGGGAGTCTAAGATAAGAACATGCTTCACATGCTTCACACGGCCTTATCTTACATAAACATAGCATTCCATCCCTCAGTCTGCCCTGTTGCTAAGTAATCAGTGCAGTGAAAGACTGTAAATACCTAAGCCAAAGTTGTGAAGGCTGTGAGCATGGAGGAAGTTTTGACTAGTATCCACATACAGCACGTTGAAATTACAGCTGAAGTGGTACTAGTTTTTTATTTCTCCACATCAAGCTAAAGATCCCTGAGTCTGGAATAGGATTGGGCCTCTAAATAAAGGTAACAAGACTCCAGTTAAGATAGTTGCAGAGCTACAGATCATAACACTTATAATTATTTATTTTTCCCTTAAGTTAAGCCCTTATGCCTGGAACACTGGACTCCCTGTTTTCAATTTCCTTGCTAAATCTACTATTCACAAAACTCCTAGATGTATCTTCCCAAACCACAATTTTCCCACATAAGTGATTCTTTAGTACTAAAAATTATAATCTACTTTTTCCATGTTTCAATATATGAAATAGCCTTCACCTATCTCTTTAGCTTGATTTCTCAAATCTTTACATCTTTGTTTCCAGCAAGATAATTCTATTTCTTCTCTCCTATGAATATCATACACCCATTTGAGGGACTAAGATCATTTTGGAAGGACCAAGTAGAGGTTAATAATGTAGCTTCTGGAGCAGACCACCTAATTTCAGACTGCCACTTACTGTCTGTGTGATCTTGTATAAATTTCTTAAGATTGTTTTATGTTTCAGTTTCCTTATCCATAAGATCATGGGTCTTTGAAAGGAATAAATGGCACTGTCTTACCCATAGTAACTTCTTTATAATTATTATTACTTCCTGAAATGTCCTCCCTTTAACTATAGATAGAATGACTGTAAGATCCCCCAATTCCACTTCTGGGTATATACCCAAAGGAATGGAAATCATTAGGTTGACAGGAAACCTGCACTCCCATATTTATCACAGCTCTATTTGTAATAGTCAAGATATAGAACCAACCTAAATGTCCACTGACAGATGACTGGATAAAGAAAATGTGGTATACATACACAATGGAATACTACTCAGCCATAAAAAAGAATGAAATAATGGACAGAAAGAGAAACAAATTGGCATATAAACATTTTCTCACATATTTAGCTTCATTTTTAGTCAAATAAAATAAAAATGAAAATTCCAGTTTTCACCTACCAAGCTCTAAAGTTAGAACATATACAATGTTTAGAAAGTGTAGGAGATTATAAAATGGCAATAAGTATAATAAAAATAATTTTATTGGTGAACACTACACACCCAGCACTGTTTAAATTTAAGCTCATATTTTGCTGATAGGTATAAAATAGTGTTTGGTTGCTTCCTTTTAAGAAAATATTTTAGCAATAAATGTTTAGACTTTTAAAATCACAATAGGCTTTGAATCACTAATTTCATTTCTGGGAATCTCCCTAAAGAAAACTCCCAAATAAAGAAAATACTTTATGATAGTAATTAACATATATTTGCTTATCATCTCTCATGCACTTTTCTAAAGGCTTAATATGCATTATTTTCACATTATTTGCTTATTTCATGCAACAGATCTATGAAGTAGATGCCCTTATATCATTATTTTGCAGATGACATAACTGAAACACAGAGAACTTAGTGACTTGCCCAGTCATGTAAATAGTAAGTACAAAGACTGGAATTTGAATCTCTGAAGTTGGGTTCTAGAGTCTGTCCACTTAATCACTATCATGAGTGATAATATTCATTGCATTCCTCATATGAGTAACATTTTAAAGCAATCTAGATTTTTTCAATAATTAACTACAGTACATATATTCATTGGACTTTGAAGGATTAAAAGTGACCAATACAAAGTCTAGGCAATAACAGAAAATG
>NW_007751373.1:2052-9344 GCF_000696425.1 Galeopterus variegatus | reverse complement strand
GGCCCCAATATCCAGCTATCCCAGCAGCTAGTTATTCTCTCCTGACATAAGCTCATACCCCGTCCTGGGATGAGGGTAGATTTGGGGAAGAAGCCTTTAGCCCTGCTGGGGGAGGATTTCCAGCAACCAGACAAGATCAGGAGCTTTCTCAAAGAGGAAACAGAAATTATGTCTGAGGAGGGATCAATCTGGGAGAGCAGTCATTGGAGTCCTGTCTGATGACTAAATCGGGGACAGGGTCAGGGGACAAGGATCAGGAATATGCAAGGTGTCACCATATAAAGGCAATGCAGAGAGCTGCACATTCCTTGGGCATGGTGGCTTTTGGATAAAAAGTCTGTCCAGACTATTACCGTTGCAAGTTTACTGACAGATTCATAATATCCTCATTGCCCCAATCCACAGCTTCTATTTCTATGAGGCCTCACTGAATGTACCAGAAGAATTTTAAAATACCTTCAACTTTGAACCCAGGGCTATTGGATTTCCTGTGACTCCAAAGCCCAGATCAATCGGTCTGCCCAGGAAAAACCATACATGAGAAAATGTTCCCAGACCAGTTGAGTTCTTATAACCAGACTTGCTTTTCGATGAGGTGAAAAATCAGTTGGAATTGGAGCCCTTCAGACTGTGCTTGACAATTGAACCTTTACATTTCAACTTAAAACACCAAAGGGAAAAGGGAAGAGGGGGAAAACAGATGTCTTTCTCCAAAAAAAAAAAGGGGGGGGGGGAGGAAAAAATACACCACTCTAACCTCAACTTTATTTGCATTTTATACATTTTATATATTTCATTTTATAAAAACAGTCAAACCCCAACCGCAAGATTACACAGATAATAGGAAAAAAGCTGGACTGGGCTTAATTCAATATTTAAGAGAAATGCTCTTATGGGCAGTCAGCAAGCACCATCCCAGCCAGACCGAGCCTGCTGACGACTCTGAAAAATGTGACTGTGATTCACACTGGGACACCGCATCTCATAATACACCGTGTGTGCAAGAGGCTGTAATTATGAAATGTTTGCATTAAGTAACGCGGGTGCCTAAATACAGATGTTCCTCGTTGACACTAATTGGACCTGACGTGCCTTTGGCCTGCTTTATAACAGTCGCCGGGACACGCAGCGCGCGTCGGCGTGCAGTCTCTGGAGGCCTCTGTTTCATATCGCCTTTATTAGTGGGGGGCTGGGAGCGGGCGAGGGTTGTATATTAGCACTGGGCCCTCGTCTGTCCCAGAGCTTGCTGAAAAAACGCCTGTCAGCCTGCTTGACGAGGCACCCTACTCCAGAGCTGACCATGCACTTTCATTCCCCAATTTCTCTCTTTATTTAAAAGGGAAAGTTCTCCCCAACTGGCATCCCTCCTCCCACAGGTGAAGACTGAGTGAAGGTGCCATTTGTTTTCATGCTACTTCTTAATGTGTCCAAGATGTGCTGTCTCCTTAAAGACATCCACAAAGCAAGACCTTCTGTTGCTGTCTCTGAAGTTCTGGGCCCTCCATCCACTGACCTCCCCTCCACCACACACACTCAGAACCTTCAAATGCAAAAGGCTTTGCTCTAGCAGAGTCAGTAACGAACACACACTTTTACACACCTACTTAAAGCTTTCATCAATGTTAAAACTTCATTTCAAAAAATATCACGAAGTATCCTTAGAGGTATGGGTCTATCTGCCCTTATGTATCTATGAGTCTATGTATCTATGTATCTATATATCTGTGTATCTATGTATGTATCTATGTATATATCTATATATCTATGTTTCTATGTATCCATATATCTGTGTATGTATCTATATATCTATGATTCTACATTTGTATCTATATATCTATCTACGTATCTGTGTATCTATGTGTGTATATATCTATGTATCTATGCACCTAAGTATCTAGGTATCTATCTATGTATCTATGTATGCGTCTGTATATCTATTTACATATCACATATCTGTGTATCTATGCACCTATGTATCTATTTATGTATCTATATATTTATGCATCTATGTATGTATGTATGTATGTATGTATGTATGTATGTATGTATCTAGCATCAATGCTATTCCGGTAAAAGAAGAAATCATCACCTGTTTATTTATTTATTTTAAATGAATGGACCATTAGATTAAAATAAGATTTTATTCAAGATAACATGAAGACACATTTTTATAAAGCAAATAAACTAAGCAAGATTTTAATGACATAATAGAGAGATGAAAAGGTCACAGTGAGAACAGTAATAGTGCAAACTACGCTACAAGGAAAAGTGTGGTCAGACCTTCCTGGATTTGGTAATTTTTGTTCAAGACCAGCAATCTATTGTTTCAACCTCCCTGCATTCCTGCCTTCCTTACAGGCCCGCCCTTTGACCCTTCTGTTCTACTCATCTGCTACTGGGTAACAAACCACCCCAAACTTAATGACATATAAAACCAACCATCTTCTGTTTTGCTCACAATCTGCAATTTGGGCAGGGCTCAGTGGGGTCAGCTATTTCCTGCTCCACATGGTGTCAACTGGGGCAAGAAATAGACTGGGGGTTGGGGCCATCCAGAGACTCACTCACTCCTCTGTCTGGTCGTGGCTACTGGCCTGCCTTTATGGCTACCTAACATCAACTCATGGCAACTGGGTTCCAACAACAAGCACCACAAGAGAACAAGACAGAGTGTGTCATATTTTTATACCTAGCTTTGAAAGCCACATAGTGTCACATCTACCATATTTTATTGGTTGAAACAGTCACAAAGGCTCACCTAGATTCAAGGAGAGCGAACACAGATCCCACTACCCAATGACAGGAGTTACAGGAGCACATTACAAAAAGAACCTATAGAGTGGGCTCGTTGAAAATACAATTTGTATTTTTATTTAGAAAGGACTTTAAAAAAAATAGATCTCAAATCCATCGCTATGTATCTATGTATCTATGCATCTGAAGCTGTGTATATTTTCAAGACATTCCTATTTTGTTTTCTTTTCAGTAAACATTTATTGGAATCCCTCAAGGTGTTCACAGTCTAGTGGGAGAAGCAGATGAATATACAGATGATGAAAACCCTGAGTAACAAGGGCTTTGTTAGGGGAAATCAGAGGAGACCCCAAGCCCAGCTGGGGAATTGGAAAGTCCCCAGGGAGTGGATCTCTGAGCTGAGAAGTCACACATAAGAAGAGGGGAACTATTCTAGTAATTTCATATGTCAACTTGGCTAGGTCACAGTACCCAGATATTTGGACGAACACCAGCCTAGATGTTGCTGTGAGGGTATTTTTCAGATGAGATTAACATTTGAATCTGTAGGCTTTGAGTAAAGCCTCTCCATATTGTGGGTGGGCCTCATCCTATCAGTTGAAGGCCTTTAAAAAAAAACAAAACTCAACAAACAAAAAACATAAGTCCCCTGTGAAAGGAGAAATTCTTCAGACTGCCTTCAGACTCAAGCTGTAGCAAAAACTCTTCCCTGGGTCTTCACTCTGCCACACTGTGCTGCAAATTTTGGACTTCCCAGCACCTATTACATGAACCAATTCCCTAAAATAAATTTCTGTTTCTGTTTCATTTTGTCTGTCTGTCTATCTCTCTATGTAAGGGTTCTTCAAAAAGTTCGTGGAAAGATTCATATAATCTTTTAATTCTATTTTTCCACAAACTTTTTAAAGTATGCTTACATCCTACTAGAGAACCGTGACCAATACAGGAGCCAAACGTAGAGAAGAGAAAGAAATATTCATCCCAAAGCCTAGGGGGAGAAGTAACCTGACATACTAGGGGAGTGGGCACCACAATTTCTGTAAGAATTTTTAGCAAAGGTCTAATTGTCAGACCAAATCAGATATGACAAAGTGTCACTAAGTTAAGCTAATCTGTGGTCGGCCTATCACCACAGCTCCACATAGGGGGCAGGGGCAGGGATTCTGAAACACCAATCCCATACCAGTGAGATCTAGTTTTATCTGTTTCAGAGATTTCCCATCCTTCTACTGTCTGAAGTGTTCCATCTGATTCCACTAGGTTAATTCAAGGGAGGCAAAAACTTTATTTTTTTTTTTTCTGACTGGTAAGGGGAGCACAACCCTCGGCATGGTGTGGCCCACACAATGCTCAGCCAGTGAGCGCACTGGCTATCCCTATATAGGATCTGAACCCATGCCCTCGACGCTCCAAGCGCAAAACTCTCCTGAGTGAGCCACTGGGCCGGCCCAACTTTTTTTGATCATTTTTCAAATCTCCCCCCAAAATAAATCAGTAAATATTTCTGTGGACCTACTATGTGAACAACACTGTGCTAGTCATTATTTGGAGAGAAAAAGAAATATAAGACAAATCCCTGCCCTCAAATTGACCACAGCCCAGAAAAGTGAAATAGGAATCAACAATTGGTAAATTTTGGCATTCTGCTGTTACTTATCATTCATCCAATGCTGGACCAATTTCCCTTTTTCCTCTGTTTCATTATCATCACCATCATCCAAACAATGACTGAATGCAGACACGGATGATGAATGGAGAAACGGAAGGATGAATGGGTGGTTGAATGGAAGAGTGGGTGGGTAGGTGGATAGATGGATATGGATGGATGGATGGATGGATGGATAGATGGATGGATGGATGGAAGAGTGGATGGGTAGGCGGATAGGTGAGTAGATGGATGGATGGATGGCTGGATGGAAGAGTGGATGGGTAGGCGGATAGGTGAGTAGATGGATGGATGGACGGATGGTTGAATGGAAGAGTAGATGGGTAGGTGGATAGGTGAGTGGATGGATGGATGGATGGATGGATGGATGGATGGATGGATGGATGGATGATGGATGGATGGATGGCTGGATGGAAGAGTGGATGGGTAGGCGGATAGGTGAGTAGATGGATGGATGGACGGATGGTTGAATGGAAGAGTGGATGGGTAGGTGGATAGGTGAGTAAAGAGAAAGAAATATTCATCCCAAAGCCTAGGGGGAGAAGTAACCTGACATACTAGGGGAGTGGGCACCACAATTTCTGTAAGAATTTTTAGCAAAGGTCTAATTGTCAGACCAAATCAGATATGACAAAGTGTCACTAAGTTAAGCTAATCTGTGGTCGGCCTATCACCACAGCTCCACATAGGGGGCAGGGGCAGGGATTCTGAAACACCAATCCCATACCAGTGAGATCTAGTTTTATCTGTTTCAGAGATTTCCCATCCTTCTACTGTCTGAAGTGTTCCATCTGATTCCACTAGGTTAATTCAAGGGAGGCAAAAACTTTATTTTTTTTTTTTCTGACTGGTAAGGGGAGCACAACCCTCGGCATGGTGTGGCCCACACAATGCTCAGCCAGTGAGCGCACTGGCTATCCCTATATAGGATCTGAACCCATGCCCTCGACGCTCCAAGCGCAAAACTCTCCTGAGTGAGCCACTGGGCCGGCCCAACTTTTTTTGATCATTTTTCAAATCTCCCCCCAAAATAAATCAGTAAATATTTCTGTGGACCTACTATGTGAACAACACTGTGCTAGTCATTATTTGGAGAGAAAAAGAAATATAAGACAAATCCCTGCCCTCAAATTGACCACAGCCCAGAAAAGTGAAATAGGAATCAACAATTGGTAAATTTTGGCATTCTGCTGTTACTTATCATTCATCCAATGCTGGACCAATTTCCCTTTTTCCTCTGTTTCATTATCATCACCATCATCCAAACAATGACTGAATGCAGACACGGATGATGAATGGAGAAACGGAAGGATGAATGGGTGGTTGAATGGAAGAGTGGGTGGGTAGGTGGATAGATGTGGATGGATGGATGGATGGATGGATGGATGGATGGATGGATGGATGGATGGATGGATGGATGGATGGATGGATGGATGGATGGATGGATGGATGGATGGATGGATGGATGGATGGATGGATGGATGGATGGATGGATGGATGGATGGATGGATGGATGGATGGATGGATGGATGGATGGATGGATGGATGGATGGATGGATGGATGGATGGATGGATGGATGGATGGATGGATGGATGGATGGATGGATGGATGGATGGATGGATGGATGGATGGATGGATGGATGGGTAGGTGGATAGATGGATATGGATGGATGGATGGATGGCTGGATGGAAGAGTGGATGGGTAGGCAGATAGATGGATATGGATGGATGGACGGATGGTTGAATGGAAGAGTGGATGGGTAGGTGGATAGGTGAGTAGATGGATGGATGGATGGAAGATTGGATGGGTAGGTGGATAGATAGATATGGATGGATGGACGGATGGATGGATGGAAGAGTGGATGGGTAGGTGGGTAGGTGTGTAGATGGATGGATGGAAGAGTGGATGGGTAGGTGGGTAGGTGTGTAGATGGATGGATGGATGGATGGATGGATCGATGGATGGATGGGTAGGTGGATAGGTAGATATGGATGGATGGACGGATGGTTGAATGGAAGAGTGGATGGGTAGGTGGATAGATGGATATGGATGGATGGACGGATGGTTGAATGGAAGAGTGGATGGGTAGGTGGATAGGTGAGTGGATGGATGGATGGAAGAGTGGATGGGTAGGTGGATAGGTGAGTGGATGGATGGATGGATCTCTAAAGGAACAAGATATTGGCATTTCTGTTCTTAAGGGACAAGGCAAATCCAGGAAGAGAGAGAGAGATAGAACATCTGCAGTGCCAGAGGAAAACGGTCAATGTAGTGTCTCCTATATTATTTATAGCACCCTATGGAGTAGGTGTTATCATCCTTAATTCACAGACAGAAGTATATCTGTTGAAGGAGTTTGCACTGCCTGGTTAATACTCTAAATGGTTACAGTGCAGTTAGGAGAGTGTTGCAGTGCAATATATGCAAGGTTTTGTAGCATATGGTGGGTTGGATTTATCTTCTTTTGAGACCAAAAGATTTTAACAATTTCCCACCAAATTGGAGGAATTATTGGGTGTTGAGGGAGGAAATGCACCAGAGAAGACTCTCCCAAAGAAAAGATGACATTCGTGTGGAGTGTACTATAAAGCAAATATATTTCACAGGGCGTAGTTTCTCGTAGTTTCAGGCTTAGCCTAACCTCTTAAAAGTACATATGAAATGTTGACTTTGCAAAAGACAGTATATTTTCCCCAGGCTATAGTCTCTGTTGTAAGATAAAGAATTGTAACACAGCAAGGTTGCTAGCTAAAGGACAGACAAGTTACTGATTGATATGTAAAGATACTGGGAAATTTCTGTAGGGAGGGAGAATGTTTGCTAAGATCAAGCTTTTGTTGGTGGATTGACTTAACCTCTTGCAAATTGCA
>NW_007751373.1:0-370 GCF_000696425.1 Galeopterus variegatus | reverse complement strand
AACGATAGCACACGGCAGAGGTGAGGCCATCTCACTTCAGAGCTGAAGTCATAAAAGACTATGGCTTCCATCTTGGGGAATGGCTTTCTGTCTCTGGGACTATGTACTTGGGGAAGCAAGATGCTATATTGTAAGCATGCCTGTGGAGAGGCCCATGTGGAAAGGAATCCAAGAGCCAGAGAGGAAGACCCAGTGTACAACATGATTACCTGCAATAAATCATGTGAATGAACTTGGAAGCAGATCCTGCAGCCCCAGCTGAGGCTTCAGATGATTTCAGACCCAGCTGATAGCTTCACTGCAACCTTACAAGAGACCCTGAGCCCAAACCACCCAGCTAAGGAACACCCAGATTCCTAACCCTGAGATA
>NW_007751372.1:9015-9371 GCF_000696425.1 Galeopterus variegatus | reverse complement strand
TGTACTTCATGGGTACATGCCACACATCTTCTCTTTGGGGGTGGCCTCATCCTGGTGGGGTCCTTTTCAGATAACCTAAGTCCAGCTTCTTTCCATGGTGCCATATATAGAGTTCATGGGGAAAACACAGCATCTCCTTCCTCTCCAAGCTCTAGAAATACAGCCTTCCTTGAGGGGAGTGGAGGGGCTTGGCTCAGTGCTCCAGTATCCCTGTTTTGAGAAATCCACACCTAGCAAACTTCTCCCGTCCTCCAGCCTCCTTGTGTGAACAGACGGAGGTGGGAGAGGGGCTGCAGCACAGGGAAAGGGAGGAATCCTCTTTGTCGGTCCTGAATAGACAGTGCAGCCTGTCTCTG
>NW_007751372.1:6534-7060 GCF_000696425.1 Galeopterus variegatus | reverse complement strand
GGAGCTGGTCCTTTGCATCTTGGCTGGGTCATGTCCCAGGACCCAGTTGGACTGTTCTCTCCCTTCCAGTGACAAGGCAGGAATGCTGCCTTCCACTGGATGCTACTGCTCAGGACATACTCACAGTCCTGCCTGTTGCTGTTTTTCCTTCTCAGTGTCCTGGGTTCCCTCCTGTTGCTTGGACTCCAGCTCGTCTGCCCACAGCCCTCCACTGAACACAGAAAGGTAAGCTTCCCTTCTCTTCCTGAGCGGCTGGGCTCACTCCTGTCTCTGCCCTGAGCTTTGCTCTGTTTTAAGGTGAGTCCTTGACATTGTGAGAGGAAGCCCTGTTTACAGAATATGTACTAGTCCTCCCATCCTTCATAAGTCCCTGGAGCTTAAACATGAAGTTGGTACCCAGAGTCAGTCTCTCATCTGAGAATGATGCTGGCTTTGCAACTTGTGTTGTCAGAATGGACAGTTAAGGAGAGGTCAGTGGGAAGACACTACCAGGGCATGGGCAGCGCTTAGGGATCCCACCTAAGAA
>NW_007751372.1:5108-5390 GCF_000696425.1 Galeopterus variegatus | reverse complement strand
GGCCAGCCATCTGGGCCACCAGGCTGGGTGAAGAAGGGTAGATACAGCATTTGGAGAGACAAAGGGACAGTACCAAGCACACTTCCCTGAGGCCCTGTGTGCTCCATAGTAAATGAACTATCCACTGTTGCCTAAACAAACCTAATGCTGTCCTGCAACAGAGCAGTTGCTTGACCCATGTTTCCTTACAAATAGACGCCTAATATGACTCTGAGAAAGTCCCTAAAATCCATTTCTGCTACCTTGGAGCTCCTTGTGTCTGCCTGTAATGAAACTCAGACT
>NW_007751372.1:2444-3041 GCF_000696425.1 Galeopterus variegatus | reverse complement strand
TTTTTTTTTCTGTAAAGGGCCACTGAATATTTTAGGCTTTCTGGGTTTTAATGTCTGCCACAATTAGTCACCTGTGCTTTCATAGCACAAAGGCAGACATAGACAATATATAAATGAATGTGCAAGGCCGTGTTCCAATAAAACTTTATTTACTAAAACAAATGGTGAGCCTGATTTGGCCCATGGGCTACAGTTTGTCACTCGCTGCTCTAAAGTCAGGATGGAAAGGAGTTAACTACAAGTACTGTATGTGTGTTTTGGAATTTGAAGTTGGATGTTGTCTTCTTCTGGGACTTCAAGGAACACAAAGGATTTTGAGTGAAAAAACGATTTTTTTANGCTCCTGCAATATGAACAAAAGATTGCTCAACCTCTGTTCTTGGTAATTAACTAATGATACGTGGCAAATGATTATATTTTTAAAACTTTCTGTGGCTTCATTTGTGAATAAGGTGAGACCAAGGGCAGGAGAAAACTTGATCAAGACTTTAATAAAAAACAATAAGCTATTAATAAGGGAAAATTATGTAGATTGAAGAAAGCCTTTAAATTAATGAAACAATTCTATTGTCTGCCCAACAGACATTCACCGAACAA
>NW_007751372.1:0-236 GCF_000696425.1 Galeopterus variegatus | reverse complement strand
CAGGGAGAACTTGTTGGACTCCATGAGTTACAGAGATAGACTTGAGAGTCCATCAAGACCACAGTGGTGAGAGTCTATAGGATGGATTACCAAAGAGAAGAGAACTACAGAGAAAGAAGACTATAGAGCTCTGCAAAGAGTACCTCACAAAGATACAGCACAGGACTGATCAGCACATGCAAGTGAGGAAACAGTCTGAGGTTGGGGAAAGAATCATCTGAAAGAATGAGGAAAAA
>NW_007751371.1:8591-9371 GCF_000696425.1 Galeopterus variegatus | reverse complement strand
GTGCCCCTCTGCAAAGTCCCACATCCTCGGACCCATTCTGACAAGTTGTGTGTCTGATGACATAACTGACCAGGGGTCACTGCCTGTCCCTTCTGCTTAGTGTGTGTGGTCTCTGCTATTCCTGGGGCTTAGGGACTCTCCCAAGGCTCAGCATCCAGGTAATCCCCAGGTCCCCTGTGTGTCCTAATCCTACTGGGCCACACCGGTCTGGGTAGAGCTAGCATGAGCCGGACCCCGGCCCTTTATCAGGTTAAGAAAGCTCCTTTCTCCTCCTGGTTTATTGAGTTTTTATCATGAGAGTTGTTGGCTTTTTTCCAAACATTTTTTTCTGCATCTGTTGAGAGGATCATGTGGCTTTTGTCCTTTGTTCTATTAATACAGTGTACAACACTGACTGATTTTTTAAAAGAGAGCCTTATTGAGATCTCACTCACACACCTAACAATTCACCCACTTCAAGTGTTCAATTTAAGGGCTTTTTAGTGTATTCATAGGGATGTGTAACCGTCACTACAGTGGATTTCAGAACATGTTCATGACCCAAGAAAGAAACTGTACATCCCTTTCCATCACCCCCAAAACCCTTCTCTCCCCATCGCCCCAGCCCCGGACGACCACTGATATGCTTTCTGTCTGTGTGGATTTGCCTGTTGTGAGCGTTTCATGTGACTGGAGTCCCACAACATGTGGCCTTTTGAGTCTGGTGTCTTTCACTCAGCATGACGTTCTCATGGTTCATCCGTGTGGTACTGTGTGTCAGAACTTAATTCCTTTTTAAAA
>NW_007751371.1:6332-7119 GCF_000696425.1 Galeopterus variegatus | reverse complement strand
AATAATTAAAAATATATAAATATATATAAAAGAGAGAAGTCTTTATGCTCTTGTCATGTGAATGGCTCGTAGAAACTATTATGAGATTCTGAGCTAGGGAGGTCCCCACGCAGAGAAGAGAGAAGACCGGCTGGTTCACTAAGCAAAGACCCAGATGTCTTGGTTGTTTCCAGAAGATTCCAGAAAGATCTTTCCTTGGGATATGGGGGCAGAAGAATGAAAGAAAGGAGATAAGAATTAAAATCCCGGTGGTTTTACTTAGTCCCTTTGGAGGAAAACTGGCTTGTTATCAAATGGTTGTAAAAGTGGTTAAAAGGATATTTCCAGAAAAAGCCGTAATCCTAACGCCACTTTGAGGGGCTTGAGAGCAGCTTCTGATTCTTAGAAGGGCTTCGACCGGTGGGTTGAGGTGGGCAACGTGTTTGGATTCCAGGGCACGGGCTGCACAACTGGTAAAACAACTGTCCTTGTCAGAAGCCGACTCTCTGTTGCATATACACACATGGAATATTATTCAGCCTTCAAAAGGAAGGGCCTCCTGTCATTTGCAACATCACGGATGAAACCGGAGGACAGTAGGTTAAGTGAAGTAAAGCAGGCACAGAAAGACAAATGCCGCACGATCTCACTCATCTGTGGGATCTATAGCAGCGCGACTCATAGAAGCAGAGAGTAGAACGGGCGTTACCAGGGGCTGCGGTGGGTGTGCGGAAATAAGGAGATGTTACTTAAAAGATACAAAATTTCAGTTATAAGATGCAAAAGTTCTGGAGACCTATGTCCAGCA
>NW_007751371.1:0-3580 GCF_000696425.1 Galeopterus variegatus | reverse complement strand
GTGCTGATCTGCAGGGCCACTGCACCATTCGCATCCCTTCCAACAGGGCATGATAAAGCTTACTTTTTAAAAGTTCAGGTAGAAACCGTGGGACTGGCTGGCCAGTTAGTTGATTAGAGCGTGGTGCTGTAACATCAACGTCAAGGGTTAGATCCCCATCCTGGCAAAAAAAGAAAAAAAGAAATTGTGGGACTGAACTTATTTCTTATTGTCAACTACATTTTTGTCTGTTAGTGAATTAGCTCAATGCTTCACTAATTAATGATCTCGTTTCATTTCCTTGTCACCTTTAGAGATGGGGAATGTGCCAGGCTCAAAAATATGCCGCAGAACAAACGAGTTTTGGGAGCACGGTGGCAGCCGGTGGAGGTCGGCGCCACCCAGTGGCTGTGCCCGGCTCCACCCCTCTATTGTTGTCAGCATCAAATTCTTTAGGGACCTGGAACACCTGCACAGGAGCTGAGCTGGGCCACCGTGGCCCTCCAAAAGGAGACCTTGGCTGACCGCCTTGGAAGTGTCCTTACACGCTAGCTCATGTTTTTGCCCCAATGCCTCTGCTAACCCCGTCCCCAAACATCAGCTTATTCCAGGACAGTAATGTGGGGCGTGGTGCCAATCTGGGTGTGTCTGTATCTCACAGGAACACAAAGTCTCTCCAACCCGGGTCATGGCCCAGGAGAGGCGATGGCAGGGAGCAAGCAGCTGCTGGGGCTGTGGACAGCTGGCGGCGTGACCCCAGAGGCTGCGGGGGCCTGGCAGTTCCTTCCTGACTGCAGGGCCTGCGGGGTTTGTTGATCCATCTTTGTGGACGTTGCTATTGCCGCCCGGTGACATTTCCTGCTTCCTCCCCCGGGTGGTGGCCCATCTACTCTGTGAGGGGTGACCCGGACGCTGTCCTTCTCCCAGGAAACCCACTCACTTTGGAGCTGCTGTAGGACAGGGATTCCAGGAGGCGGAGGCCCGGGGACCATCATCTGGGGGCTCTGGGGGAAGCTTTGAAAGTGGGGAGAGGGGGAAATACCCCAGTCAGTTCTCCCAGGCTGTGGACTGTCTGCTTCAGACATCTGTTCGCTTCAGACATCTGTCCATCTATCATCTGTTTACCTTTCCATTCGTTATGTATTTACCCATCTATCCATCCACTGTGGACGTTCGTGCTATGAAGAAAAAGAAAGCAGGACACAGGCGTAGCAAGAGGGTGTGTGTGTGTGTGTGTGTGTGCATGCGTGCGTGTGTGTATGTGTGCATGCGTGCACGTGTGTGCAGATGTGCATGTGTGTGCGCATGCGTGTGTACGTGTGTGTGTGCACGTGTGTGCAAACGCATGGCCAGTGGCATGTGTACAGATCTGAAGGATGCTAGGGAGCCGTGTGGACATCTGGGATGGAGCATTACAGGCACAAAGGCCTTCCAGCAGCGTTGGTGCTGGGGGAGGCCGGGGCAGATGGTGCGGCCTCGCAGGGCTGCTGACGACTTGTGCTTTTTCTCTGAGTGAGATCAGGGCTGTGGGGGATTTTTTTCTGGAAGGGTAATTATTTAAAAGTATGTAACTGGGTGACATTTGGTGTTTTCACAATGTTGTTCAACTGTCACCCCTATCTGTTTCCAAAACATTGTCATCATCCCAAAAGGAGACCCCGTCCCCATCAGCAGTCCCTCCCCATTCCCCTCCCCAGCCCCTGACAACTGCTGACCCATCTCCTGTCTCTGTGAATTTGCCTGTTCTGGACATTTCATGTAAATGGAATCACACACTGTGTGGTCTTCTGTGTCTGGCGTCTGTCACTGAGCATCACGTGTTCAAGGTTCATCCACGTTGCAGCAGGTGTCAGAGCCTCGTTCCTTTTCATGGCTGAGTAATATTCCACTGTGTGGATGGACCATATTCTGTTTATCTGTCCATTGAGTTGATAAACACTTGGGTGGTTTCTGGCTCTCGGGACCAGGGGAGGATTTTGCATGGATTGGCCGGATGTGACTCTGGCTCCCGACAGGACCAGACAGTCGTGGAGCGTGTGTGGGGGAGGAAAAGGGGACCCAGGGCCACGGCCCAGGCAGGTTGAAGGCAGGTTGGACCCCAGAGTGATGGTGGAGAGAGTGAGACGTGGCTGGACTTGGGGTACCTGTGGGAATTGGAGCCCCTGAATTTGCCAGAGGTCTGGATGTGGGCACCAGGCAGAGGATGACCGAAGGTCGGCCTGGCCAGCAGGGCTCAGGTGCTGCCTTCGACCAGACAGGACAGAGCTGGGCGTGTGGAGCATGTGGTCCCTTTTATGACACTGGAAATAGGCATCAGGTGAGAGAAAAGGATTTCAGTGGAAGGAAGGGAGAGGAGATTATCGTGGCCACCATAGGGTGGGGTCACCGACGACCTCAGAGCGAGACTGAAAGAGAATAGGCTTCCAGGAGTGAGATTTAAACGCAAGAGTTAACCAGCGGCGGGGGACAGCTGTGGCACCGGCTTCGGAGGCCAGCCCTGCACCCCGCCAGGAATTCCAAAGCTCTTGCTTTCTGCAGGCTCGGAGGGGCTGGCGCAGTTTCCCAGGCCACAGAAGCGCTCTGTAAAGCTGTGGCTATGAATAGGTGCCGGGGAGGGGGTTTGAGACCCTCACCTGGTCCAAGCATTTCGTTCACACATTCCAAAGAGCCAAGAAAGCCGGCTCCTGGAGGGGATTAGCTCGAGGTCAAGATCAGCAGTAGAAATGCGAGCTCCAGCCCCGCATTTAGATAGCGGGCCGGGCACAGCGGGTCCCGCGCCTTTTAAAGGCGCAGGCGACAAACGCTGGAGATGCCCAGGAGCTCTGGGGTCTCCACAGTGAAATGCTCTCTTTGGTGGGTTGAGAGGGAAGAAGGGTTAAAGTGGGCTGGGAACCACAGCCTGCCACTGTGCCAGGCCCCTGGCCACGATGACTGGAGACCTGTCACCAGGCTGGCCAGTGTGACTGTGACCTCAGCCTCGGGGAATGTGCCACCCTCCGAATTAGAAGGGAACTGGACACCACCCGTGGAGGACCATGACACAGCTTCTCTTCTGCCTCTGGTTCCACGCCCTCTGCAGTGAGCGCTGAGAATCCAGCCACCCGCCAGCCGGGGGCATTGGGCCCAGAGCTCCCCCGACCCCTCGGCGTGGGTCTTTTTTTGGGCCCATCGACAGAAAGAGGATCTGCGCCTTGAAACCCCCACGGCACCTGCCTCTGCCGCATGGCTGTGTTTGAGCTCTGGTTGCTGGGACATGCCGGGGGTTATAAATAGGAATGGGTCAGCTGGGGCCAGGCCCACATGGACGTAAATCAACTCTGTGGCCAAGCTGTGAACGGTCCCATCGCAAGGCACGATGCTTGTTGCAGGGGCAAATGACTCCTTCATCAATCATTTAGGGAGGTTTTGTGATGTGTCCTGTACAGTCCCACACAGCCCCACAGATCCTGAGCACGGGGACACATGAGATGTTTCAAAGACAGCATCTGCCTTCGATTTTCAAAACCACAGGCAGAAGCCTAATGGAAGGCTAAGGAAAGGGATGAGTCTGGGTCAAGTCTGTGCGTTTTCAGGACAAATAGTTGTGGGCCAGTTTGTCTGG
>NW_007751370.1:8966-9372 GCF_000696425.1 Galeopterus variegatus | reverse complement strand
CAATGGAATGACTAGTCAGTAGACAAAGATTGAGCTTTTAATGTCAACTGAGCACTCTCCCGGCCCTGAGGAAATATCAAGAAAAGTATCGGACGCATTCTTTGTTTTTGTGCATTTGTGTATCGGACGCATTCTTTGTTTTTGTGCATTTGTGGCACTGTACTAGTCGGTTAAGCAGGAATACAACCCTTGCCCTTAGGAGCTTACGGCCTAGAATAGAGTCAGTATCAGCACTCAGCTCCCTTGCAAGGTGCAGAGAACTCACTTGTTTTTCTTTGCTCACCAGCTCTAAGTCAGTAGATCCAGAGGAACTCCTAAAGCCTCTCACAGAGCTTAGAGACCTTCGTGAGATGTTCTCCACCAACCACTGTCCTTTCCCTTTTTCTTCTCCTTTTCTCTCACTCTG
>NW_007751370.1:5492-6203 GCF_000696425.1 Galeopterus variegatus | reverse complement strand
GAATTACTACATGAAAGCAAGTTATTCTTTTAAGATGTGAATCTTATTACATCGTTCTCCTGTTTAAAACTCTTCAATAACGTCCCAGAAAATTTAAAGGCCTATAAAGCTCCTCATGATCTGAGCCCCAATTATATCTTTGACCTTATCTCCTATCTATCTATTTCTGCCCCAACTGCACTGGCTGCCTTGCTGTTCTTATCTATTTATCTATTTCTGTCTATCTATCTATTTCTGCGCCAAGCCCACTGGCTGTCTTGCTGTTCTTAGAGAATGCCAAGTATGTTCCCAGTTCAGGGTCTCTATGCTCACTGTTCCTTGTGCTGGACCACTTCTCCCGGAGAGTGGATGGCCCATTGCAATAGTTTTCTATTACTGCAGTAATTAACAAATTACCACAAACCTAGCAGATTAAAACAACACCCTTATATTATCTCACACTTCTGTAGGTCAGACGTCTCAGAGCATCTCCACTGTATATACCCAACAATACATATATATGAGCACCAAGAAATATGTACAAGAATGTTCATAGCATCATTATTCATGGTAACTTCATATTGGAAAGAGCCCTAACTAATAATATCAATTAACAGTAGAATGCATAAATAAATGTTGTGTATTCTTGTGATGAAATGCTAGAGAATAAAGAAAATCAACAAATTATAGCCACACAATATGTATAAATCTAAAAACATAATTTGAGGGAAA
>NW_007751370.1:2625-3676 GCF_000696425.1 Galeopterus variegatus | reverse complement strand
TATGGGGTAAATAGCAATGAGGGTTCCTGGACCAGGGGAGAACTAGGGAAAGGGGATCAGGGGAGAGATTCAAGTGACTGATGCTATTTAACAAGCGAGGAGATAATGTATGAGCTGTACAATATGCACAGTACAAACACGAAGTGTAATCAGACTATCAGGGTTGCTGACTCCACACTGCAGATGGCTGATTGAATTCAGGGTCTGATTGTCACACCCATCCACCATGCTCGATGCCATACACAACCTGATGGTTAGAAAATCATGTGTCCCAATTCGTGTGGCTGTGGGAACCTTAATGTCTATATTCCTAATTTTCTGTCTTTTAAAAAATATGCCCTAAATGATACTTGAAGGTAGCTTTTTGCATCCTGTATATATTATGATTTTCCCAGGATGTTACTGGCTTACACCATAATAGATTCTGACTGTCTGATACATTTGTTCTTGCAACACTGTCACAATTTATTGCTGAAAATGAACACAAGTGGCACCAAAATGCTCCCCAACAGCTTTTACCAGCTCTCTTCATAAAGCAAGGATGCCATAAATCAGGCAGATGTTAAACATCCGAGGCGAAACTGTGTCTCTTGGTCTGAGCCCAGAGCCTCTGGGCTGGCGCTGATGTGTGGCTGGAACGGTTTATGCTCGTCTTCCCTGCCAGAGCATATGGGACAGCACTAACTGAGAATCACAGACTCGGGATCGTGAAATTCCACAAAATTAATGAACTGTAATGTTTTTACAGAGATGGGGAATGTAGGAAGTGTAACCTAGGAAAACGGCTGGGTTTAGCAATCCTTCAGCTTCTGTCTGTTCTGCCTCTTTTTATGTGTTGTGGGTGTTGAGGTCAATATGCAGCCAAATGCTGCCCCAGCACTGTGGGGTCACACATGTCATTGCTAAAAGCATTCAAACCAACGAAATCAGATTTTGAATATGCGGAAGACTTTGACTCGACTTAAATAATTTAATGCCTTGTAAAACCAGAAGCAAGTCCTGAAAAACTAAAATCTACATAACAGAAAATTAGCTGTCCATTTTTCCCTCT
>NW_007751370.1:0-718 GCF_000696425.1 Galeopterus variegatus | reverse complement strand
TCTCCTGCTACAGCCTCATTTCCCTGCTTCTCTTAATAGTGAAACTACAAAAAAAAAAAAAAAGTCTGTGCTCAGTGTCTCCATTTCCTCTTGAAATCACCCAAACAGGCTTCTATCCTCTCCACTCCACAAAACCAGTCTTGTTAAGGTCACCAGAGACCTCCCTCCCGCAAAGCCAGTGGTTCAGCCTTGTTCCTCTGACCTGCTTCCTTGCAGTGTCTGCCACTGTTTATTCCCTGCACCTTGCAACCTTTTCTTACTTTGGCTTCTGGGACACCATTCTTGTGGTTTTCCTCACACCTCATTTCCTAGTTTCTCCTCTTCTGGATCTCTAAGTTATCAATTGACTTGAGAACAGTCCTTTTTTCTAATTACATTCACTCCCCAAGAAATCTCTCCCAGTCTTATGCACAGTTGCTGTGAACTCCAGACTTGTACATCCGACTACCTACTCAGCATCTCCACGTCTTGCTTTCTCTTACACTTCACATCCAATTGTGCAGCAAATCCTGTTGGTTGTACCTTCAGAATCTACTCCTCAGTGTTCTACTTCTCACTTCCCTTCACTAACTGGTCCCAGACGTAATGATCTTTCTCCTTGAACTACTACAGTAGATTCCTTACCTGTTCCTGTACCTACACTTGCCTCCCCACAACGAATTACTACATGAAAGCAAGTTATTCTTTTAAGATGTGAATCTTATTACATCGTTCTCCT
>NW_007751369.1:0-9373 GCF_000696425.1 Galeopterus variegatus | reverse complement strand
AGATTTCAGCAATGATTCGAACTAATATTTTTGAATGTGTACTACAAGACAGATATAGTACAAGGAACTAGGCATACAGAGAGAAGTAAAATGTTGCCCTTTCTCTTGAGGAACTTTAATTATAGGGGTGTTTACATGTAAACAGGTAATATTAATATTATGTAGTACTAATTTGATGGTGTACAGCAGTGTACTATGGGCAAACAAAGGAAGGGCACATATTCCAGCCTGGTAATTTAGGGAAAACATCTTGTCTAAAGGCATATCTGAAACAATCCTTAGAAGATGAAAAGGAGGTAAATAGACAATGAGGGAAGAAAGATCTCTTTAGCTGGGGCAACTGCACAAATAAATGCATGTAGGCTATAAACAACGTGGTGTGTGTGGGAAGCCATTTTACCTAAACATACATATATTTTACAAAGTTGGGATTATAATGTACATACTATTTTGTAACACTTTCTTCATTTAACAACATATGCTCATCATTTTTCTCAGATCCTTAATTATTTTCACAGGACACTTTTTAATTTCTACATGGTATATTCTGTCATATGTTGCAGGTGGTTTTTTCTAAATTTACTGTTTATGTTTTAATTTTGTTTTTGCTATATAGACTTTTTAATTTTTTATGTGTTAAGATATATTATTTTTAAAAAATCTATTACATTTTCCTTTATGGCTTCTGCATTTGCTTTTATGCTTAGAAAAACCTTCTCCAACTCAAGATATGATTAAAAATTCTCCTATATTTGCTTCTAGTTCTTTTATGGTTTTATTGTTTACATATACCTCTTTAAACCATCTGGAATTTTATTTTGATATACAGTGTGAGATAGGCTCTAAATTTACTCTGTTCTAAATATTTAACCAAATGTCCCAGTGCTATCAATTGAAAAATCTATGTTTTCTTCACTGATTTGAAATGCATTATTTATCATATGCTAAGTACTTAATTTAAAAATTGGTTATTTCTCGCCTTTCTATTCGATTTCCAGCCTTTCTATATTTTCTCTTCAGTTCCATCAGTATCTTTGTTCTTTACTTGGACTATGCTATTTTAATTATTTTAATTACTGTGACTTTTACTATATAGTTTAAACCTGCTAATGACAGTTTTCTTTTATCATTTATTATTTTTTATTTTCAAATGTTATTGGCTGTTCTTATCTGTTTAATCTTTCATAAGAACTTTGAATAATTTAATCATGGTCCCCCACCTCCTCCCCACCTTCAGTTTTATTGGACTTCTTTTTGTGGAAATCTTTTTTTTGTTTTTTGGTGGCTGGCTGGTATGGGGATCCAAACTTTTGATCATGGCATGTTAACAAAGCACTCTAACCAACTGAGCTGACCGGCCAACCAATTTTATTGAACTTCTATAGGGGTTGTATTAGATCTGAAATTGTTTTGAGGAGAATTGACAGATAGGTTTCCAATCTAGAAGTTGTCTTAATATATACAAGATATTTTTAACATGCCTTAGGAAAATTTTGATTTCTTTTCCATATAGGTTCAACACTTTTCTTGTAGTGTTCGTTTCTATGTAGTTTTTATTTGTTACTGTTAGTAGTAATAGACTGTGCTTTTCTATTATACTTTTAAATGGCTGTTCTTGGTTTAGTGGAAAAGTTTTCAGTTTCTTCATATATATATTTGTTAACAAGCAACTAACTTCTCAGTAGTTCTAATAGTGTTTTAGTTTATTATCTTGGCTGTCTCATGCAAATTCTGTCTCTTGAATAATGGTAATTTATCTATTCCTCTGTCACATGTCCTTGTTTTTGTTTTGTGATGTTGCTAGAGCTTCCAAATTATAACAATAGGTGCTAGCAAGTGTCTGTCTTTCTCCCGGCTTCAGTGGGAATACCTCTAGTGTTTTCACCGTTAAGTGCAGTGTCAACCATTGTTTAGGGGGATAGGGATATTCTTCATTATGTTAAAAAGGTTTACTCTAGTCACAGTTTTTTAAGAGTTCTAAAATCAAGAATAGTGATTGATTTTTATCAGATGCATTTTCAGCATGTATCAAAACGATTGTTTTTCTTTATTATCTTTGTTATCTATTATATAAACTATCATGTGATATATTTCACTTGCTGATATTTTATTTAGGGGTTTTGTATTCTTATTTATAAGTGAGATGGTCTATATCAGTACTATCCAATAGGAACATAATGTGAACCACATATGTAATTAAAAAATTTTCAGTAGACATATTTTAAAAAATTGAAAAGAGGGGCCGGCCCGGTGGCGCACTGCTACAGTGCGCCGCTTGGGAAGTGCGGCAGCGCTCCCGCTGAGGGTTCGGATCCCACATACAGACCAGCCGCTCACTGGCTGAGCGAGGTGCGGGAGCAACACCGAGGGTTGCGATCCCGTTGCCGGTCCCGGTCCGGTACGGGTGCGACACTGAGGGTTGCGATCCGTTGCCGGTCACGAAAAAAGACAAAAAGGAAAAAAAAAAAATGGAAAAGAAACAGGTGATATTAATTATAATAATATATTTTATTTAAATCAATATAGCCTAAATATTACTTCAATATGTAACCAATTTAAAATATTAATGAGATATTTTAGAGTTTTTTGGTTAATAAGTTCTCAAAACCTGGTGTGTGTTTTACACTTTTATTCCATATAAATTCAGAGGAGCCACATTACGGTGCTCCATAGCCATATATACAAAACTGTGGAATCATATTTATCAGGGTTATGCTAGCCTTAGAAAATAAATTTGGAAATTTTTTGTTTACTATGTTTTCAAAAATCAGAATAAACACAGCATAGTAAAACTTAATTTTCCATTATAATTGGGGTTTGTGGAGATGTTGGTCAGAGGATACAAAATGTCAGTTACATAGGAGGAATAAGCTCCAAAGATCTATTGTACAACACGGTGACTATAGTTAATAATATATTGTATTCTTGAAAAATGATAAGATTGTGGATATAAAGGGTTCTCACAATAAAAATAACTATTGAGGTAATACATATGTTAATTAGCTACATTCCACAATGTACAGATACTTTAAAACATTATGTTGTACATGGTAAAAACATACAACTTTAACTGTCAATTAGAAAAAAAAATTTAATGGACTTTACCCATAAAACCATCTGTTACTGAAATCTTTTTGTAATTAATTTTTTAATTATTGACCTGTTAAATTTTTCATTTATAGAGTCAATTTTGAAAATTTTTGTTTTCTTAGAATGTTATGCTTTTCATTTTCAATTTTGTTAGTACAGATTTATGTATAGTATTCTCACATATTTTAATATTTTATGAATATTTGTGGTACCTTTTTAATCTTTATTTTGTATATTTATGTACTCTCTTCCATGTTGCATGATTTGAATTGCCAATGTTGATTTTATTAACTGAATTTTAAAATACTATTCATGGATGTATTTGTAAGTTCTTCTGTTTTTCCTTTTAAGGGTTCTACAGTAGAAGAATGGCAAGGTGCATTTATATTATAAATGGATTGCTCTGGTACCAGTATAGAAAAAGGATTTTAAAAGAACATTTGGAATCAGGGACTACAATAACACATTACTGTGATAGTCTTAGCTATCACAGGAAGTAAAGTTATTAATGCCTACTGATGGCTTGGGTCTAGGGGTAAGGGAGAAAGAGTAGTCTGGGATGGATCTGAAATTTACAGTCTAGGTGATTCAGAGTATGATTGTACTGTTAACAGAATTGGATAATATTTCCAGAGTATCTTTAGAAGTAAGAATAGCTTAGTTTTATTGAAGCAGAATCTGAGGTGACTGCATGACATACCATAGGATACAGTCAAGAAGCATTTGGACATAGGAGTTCAAAGCTCAAGAAAGAAGTCAAACCTAAAGAGAGAGGTTTGGATTCTATCAATACATTGGTAGTTGCTAAGATCATGAGAAAAGAATATCAAAGGAGAATGAATATGTTGAATAGAATATCCATATGACACCTGATGCCATTGATTTGTTTTCATTACTCATTCTTTTTTTTTTTTTTTTTTACTGACCGGTAACGGGATCGCAACCCTCGGTGTTGCGCCCGCACCGCGCTCAGCCAGTGAGCGGGAACTGGTCTCCACATGGGATCCAAACACTCGGCGGGAGCGCCGCCGCACCCCCAAGCGGCACACTCTCCAGTGTGCCACCGGGCCGGCCCTTTCATTACTCATTCTTTTTTTTTTTTTTTACTGACCGGTAACGGGATCGCAACCCTCGGTGTTGCGCCCGCACCGCGCTCAGCCAGTGAGCGGGAACTGGTCTCCACATGGGATCCAAACACTCGGCGGGAGCGCCGCCGCACCCCCAAGCGGCACACTCTCCAGTGTGCCACCGGGCCGGCCCTTTCATTACTCATTCTTTTTTTTTTTTTTTACTGACCGGTAACGGGATCGCAACCCTCGGTGTTGCGCCCGCACCGCGCTCAGCCAGTGAGCGGGAACTGGTCTCCACATGGGATCCAAACACTCGGCGGGAGCGCCGCCGCACCCCCAAGCGGCACACTCTCCAGTGTGCCACCGGGCCGGCCCTTTCATTACTCATTCTTTTTTTTTTTTTTTACTGACCGGTAACGGGATCGCAACCCTCGGTGTTGCGCCCGCACCGCGCTCAGCCAGTGAGCGGGAACTGGTCTCCACATGGGATCCAAACACTCGGCGGGAGCGCCGCCGCACTCCCAAGCGGCACACTCTCCAGTGTGCCACCGGGCCGGCCCTTTCATTACTCATTCTATCAGACATTATTGAATTTGAATATAAATCTAAATGGCAAAAGTTTCCCTAATAAAAAAACAAAGACTTATAACTTAATTTAAAAAAATGACATCTATTTATATTGTTTACCTTATTTTAGTCAGCAATATCAGCTATTGGGGGTTATTTTATAGAAATATTCAGAGTTATACAAAGATTTATGTTGCAAGTATTTTTATCAATACCATTTATAGTAGCAAAAACCATGATACAACTCAAATGTCTAAACGTATGAATAGATAAATAAATTTTATTGAATTCATAGGATAGGGTTTTATGCAGTTATTAAAACCCTATGTTAATAAAATATTTTAGAAAGGATAATGCTATGTGAAATGTAATGTTAAGTGGAAATATTGGGATTCAAAATTTTTGATGATGAGTCTGATTTATGTAACTATATTATACCTGGAAAGAAAGGACTGTGGTTCAGAATAGGTAATTTTTCTTTTGCTACTGTTATGGTTGCTTTTTATTACCTGTATTTTCCTTTTAAAAAACCCCAAAATATCTTTCACATACAAAAATTAATTTGAATTTTCTTTTTGTTTATTGAATCAATAGACACAGGTGAGAAAAGGAGGAAGAATAGTTGCTAAAGGGAAACACAGGGCCAAGTGAGGTTTGTATTAGGGCAAGGGTGATTTACATATTTTGAAAAATAAAGAGCCAGTAGAGAAGACATTGAAGATAAGGACAGAGAAGGGATAATTGATTGAGCAAAGTCCAAGAGACTTTAGGAGATTACAAAATAAAGTACTTCAGTGAAGGGGTTGAACTCAAGTGGGATAATGATAGTGGGTTGGTAGATAAATGAAACTGTGACATACATTGAGTCTATCTGATTATCACAGTAACTCTGTCATGTAGGTCTTATTGTTTTTACAGATGAAGAAATTGAGTTTTAAAGATAATAGGTAGAGAACAATTAATTTCCAGAAAATTTTGGTGAGATAGGATCTGGAATTTGTATAATTGAAATAAGTAAGGTGTTTATATATTGTAGATGAAATGATTTCAAACTGCTAGGAGTAATTTGGGACAGATCTTTGGTGAGATAGGATCTGGAATTTGTATAATTGAAATAAGTAAGGTATTTATATATTGTAGATGAAATGATTTCAAACTGCTAGGAGTAATTTGGGACAGATCATTAGTAAACATGGTACAGTGAACATGCATAAACTTACAGAAAATGGATGAGGGGAAATTGCCATAAATAATTCTAGTTCAAATGGAACTTATTTAACTTACTTCAGGTTTCTCCATTTTAAAACTTTTTGCCTTAACTCCCCAAACTGAAAGTTAGTTATTTATTAAATATTCCATAGAGCCTTGAAATCTATAAAAAATACTCACACCTGAGTCTTCAGTGTCTCTCAAATATCTCCAGATATTTAGATATACCCCTGACTTCACTACGTTCATTTGTATCAATGTTTTTTTCTGTTCATTCAATCTTCAATCCTGCCAGCCAGCCAACTAAATTTTATTAAGACACTTGCTTTGGATTAGGCATTGTGTTAGAAGTGGCGACAGAAATATAAAAAGAGTTCCTTTTACTTATGCAGACTATCTAATTATGGTACTGTACAACCTGTAAAATTACATGTAACAGGAAAATTAGAAAATGTTTATGCAAACTATTCACATATGTGTCAAGCCAGGAAGCAAAAGCAGAGTTTATTCTGATTTAAACCCATCACTTTACAGGGGAGGAAATCCAGATCTACAGATAAATTTTTCTTCTTAAAGATGATATATTAATCTTTGTTTTCCTGAATAGGTACAATTTTGATTTTGTGATCCCATGAATTATTTTTCTTGATATATGCAAATATTTCTGATTATATTTTGTGCCTTTTATTGTAAGAATCATTCTTTTCCAACTAGAAAACAATCCCTTGCTATTTTATGTACCTGAGGTAAATCTTCATAATAATATCAAGGGAGGCAAACTTTTATAATTTTATCTTATTTTTTGACAGTTTTTCTTTTTTTTTTCCTTTTTGTCTTTTTTCGTGACCGGCAACGGATCGCAACCCTCAGTGTTGCCCCCGTACCGGACCGGGACCGGCAACGGGATCGCAACCCTCGGTGTTGCCCCCGCGCCTCGCTCAGCCAGTGAGCGGGAACCGGTCTGTATGTGGGATCCAAACCCTCGGCGGGAGCACCTCCGCGCTTCCCAAGCGGCTCACTAGCGCAGTGCGCCACCGGGCCGGCCCTTTTTTGACAGTTTTTTATTGAAACATAATTGATTATACATACTTGTGGGGTACAGATTTGAATATCAATACCTTTGTACAATATGTGGTGATAAAATCAGAGTAATTAGTATACTCCTGTTTACAAAATGTAATCAATCTTTGCAGCCCTTAACCAATTTCTTGCTAATCTTCCTCCCCGTCCCCCTTTCCCATCTCTAATAACCACAGTTCTCTTCTCTCTCTTTTTTTTTTTTTGAGAATTCAACCTATTATTGTGATTGTTCTTTCTTTTTTTCTGTTTATTCATTTATTTATTTTTCTATTTATTTATTTATTCATTCATTTATTTACTCCCACTTATGCCTGAGGACATGCAATATTTCTCTTTCTCTCTCTGGCTTCTTTCACTTAACGTAATTTTCTCTAAGCTCATCCATGTTGCTGCAAATGGCAGAATTTCATTCTGTTTTTTTTTAATAGCTGGGTAGTATTCCATTCAGTATTTATACCACATTTTCCTTATTATAATTTTAAGTCAATATGATTCCTATTTTTGTAACAGGAAAAATACTATTTCTACTATTAACAATAGTAATTAAATCCAATTGTATTTCCTTAGTGAATAAGTATTTAGCATGCTTTGTTGTTAAAAAAATAATAATATTGTCAAGGCATGTAAAGGAAAGTTTTATGTGGAATAGTTTAGTCCCTCCCTGTTGTGATTGAGGTATAAAGGAACATCTTCCTAAAATATCTTTCCTAACAGCTTACTACACAGTTCTTGAAATTCCAATTGCTAGCAATCAGTTCTTATCAAATTGAGTGACTTGTTAAAGTGCATCAGAGATGTCATATACATACTTAATTCTTTTAATATCTACTGTGGGTTAGATAATTTGTAAGATTGTTTAAACAGTACACCTATCCAAAAGGTGTGCCTTGAAGAAAAATGAGACTCAGTGACAGGTAAGTTTTAATGATCAAGATAGAGAGTTTGGTTGCAAGTACAGGGAAAATCCAAGGAACAAACTCGACAACTCTGAGTTGAAGGTGCATAATAAGAATACCAGTCTGTTCTTACTGTTATTATAGGCCTTATCAAATTATATTGCAGTTACGTTCTTGCCTCTCTACCTAGGTTGTGAGCTTTTCCATGTCATAGAAGGCCTAATTCATCTCTTTATCAACAGAACTTACCATAGTTTCTGGCAAATAGTTAGGGTTCAGTAAATATTTATTGAATAAATGAAGGAAAAAATGGAATCTTGGAGTTCAGTTTTATTATAAGTAAGGAAAAGGGAGGATATAAAGACAAATACTATCAGTTCCATTTTTTGCCTTGACCAGCTTTGCCTTCTGCCAACAGTAGCCCTCTGATTCATCTTGCAAGAAGTGATGAGCTACACAAACTTTCCATGCACTGCCAACTAGACTGTGTAACATAGTTGTGAATTAGGATATAGCTATCAAATATAAATGACTACTTCTCTTTAAAAAATAATATAATAAAATATATTATCTCTAAAGTACTCATCATTTAATATTTGATTTAGAAAAGAGATAAGGAGATATAACTTGGAATCATTAAAATCTAATTAAACTTGTATGATTAAATTAGCTATGCTTGGAAGTACTATTGAATATTTGCTTTATTTTAGCATCCCTTTTTCTCCTCTGAGATCACCAGTGATGTAATTCAAGAATCAAAAAGGACAGAAAGAAAAGGGAGAAAGGGGGATAAAAGTATAAAATTTGGAGAGAGTACAAAGAAATTATAAGAGAGAGAAGAAAAGTGAAAAATGAAAGAAGTACACAGAGTAAGGAGCTGTTGAAAACTCCATAAGAGTTTACTCAAGTTTGAGTTTGTCTAGGAGAACTATTTTCAAACGTCAGATGAAAGGCGTTTTTCATTCTTTATAATATTGCCTGTATAATGGAATTAAAGATAAATATTGTCTGTCTAATGGAATTACAGATAAATATGTAGCTGAACTTTACTTATTGTGAACAATTAAGTGGTTTAAATTTTTCCTTTCAATAGTAGAAACAAATATTTTGGAAATCACTATGGATCTTTTAAAAAGCTCTGGAAAACATTAACTTACATCTATTGATATTATTTCTTTATTGTATTGACATAGCCAATGGACTAAGGTCATTTATAAAATTTTTAAGGTCTGTGTTTTTGTTTAGGATTATAGTCATTTTATTTTATTTATTTATTTTTTTCCTTTTTTGTCTTTTTTACTGACCGGTAACGGGATCGCAACCCTTGGTGTCGTGCCCGTACCGGGGACCAGCAATGGGATCACAACCCTCGGTGTTGCGTCTGCACCACGCTCAGCCAGTGAGCAGGAACCGGTCTCCACATGGGATCCGAACCCTCGGCAGGAGCGCCGCCGCGCTCCC
>NW_007751368.1:4392-9374 GCF_000696425.1 Galeopterus variegatus | reverse complement strand
AAATATGTTCAATGTCTTTGCAAAGGAAAGTTCCTCGATTGTGAGGTATCTTATTTTTGATATAGGAGGTCCACTTTTTCTTTGTGTAGATTTTACTGATCTAAACACCTACTAGTGAAAAGTAAGGAGAAAAACTGAAACATGTTTTAAAAATTTTTGTTTTAGTAATTTTTGTGGTTAAAGAAAATAGCAGGTTAAAAAAGTGATAAAATAGAAGTATGATTGAAACTAGTGAAAATGATGAAAGAAATTGAGGATTTTTATGCAACAATTCTGAAGGATTCTAGATCCTCTATCAATTGTATAGTGTGCGTTGACCTCCCGGAACTCCTGACCTCTGCTCTCTAAGAGGATTTCTTTTTCATTCTCTCCATTTACTGTACCAACATTGATTTAACACACCATCATCTAAAGGCTGTGATAAGTTGGTGTTTATATCTGTCAGGGGACCAAGGAGATGAAAACGAGGCACCACCAAAAGGTGCAATTTTAGGTCGTTGGATACTCCTGCATTTTTCTTAATTATTTCTGACATTTTATCTATTTCAACATGAATTTCCTTGGAGGATACAGATAAAGAAAAAATGTTCTTCATGACCCAGAAGAAGAAATACATCTTCTCTTAATAAATCCCACCTGAAATCATATACGGGAAGAAAAGAAGGAATAACAGTTAACATTTATCATTTGCAGTGTTTCATTTGCTAAACTCTTCTTGGAAACTGAAATATAGTTTCTTTTCAGCATGAAGGAGATTTCAAATAAAATGAGGGTCTGAGAAAAAGAGTTTTGGATAACTATATGAGCATCTGTCACAAGGGGAAGTTGAAATGTGGAGGCTACATATTCTCATCATCATCCTAAGCTCTCTGAAGACAGGATAGAGTCTTGTTAATTGGCGTATCCCTAGCACTTAGCATGGTTTCTGGCACATAGTTAGTATTCAGTAAGTATATCATGAAATACTTTGCTTTATATGGCACTTTAATTAAGATACCATGAATCCTTCCAGAAATGAATATGCTAAACCAGAATAACAACAAGCGTAAAGAGGGGTTACTATTTGCCTAGTGTGAAAGTTATTCCTTGTAGTATGCAATAGAGAATGTTGTTAAACCCAGTGTTTAAAAATTAAAAGTGCTAAGCAAATAGTAAGAGGCAAATATGCATGTCTTGCAGATGGTCTGTGTTTGTTTTTGTCAGCTTGAGAGGGTACAAAAGATGGAACAATCTCTGCAATGATGGCCCCAGTGAACTATGCCTTCTGATATTGCCTTCGTGTAGTCCCTTCCTACATTGAATCTAGAATGCAGAAGTGACTCTGTGGCTTTTAAGAGCAGGTCATGAGACGCTTAGCAGCTTCCTCCTTTCTCTCTTAGAAGGAGCACTCTTAGGGAAGCCAGTACCACACGAGAAGATGTACTGTTCTGAGACTGACATACTGTAAGCCCAAGCTAGATACATGGAAAAGCCGCATGGAGACATAGAGATGCCCGGCCTGTCTCCTGCCATTCTAGCCTTCTCAGCTGAGGCACCAGGTATGTGAGAGGAAAAGCCATCTCAGACACGCAGGCCAGTTAAACCTTCAGATTCCCCATTTCCAGCTGCCGTCTGACTGGAATCACACGAGAGACCCCAAACAAGAAGCACAGAGCTGGTTCAGTTAATTCATACAATTAATTTTGGAGTGGGTTGTTATGTAGTAATAGTAACCAGAACAATTTCTTATAGGTCATCAGGCACTAGTAGAGTTCAGCCATATTCATGGCTTATCATTTATTACAGAAAATCCCAGATGATTGTAAAACAATCTTTTGAGTTTAGCATAATGAATTAACAGTTATATGAATAGTCACGCGTAAGCTTGGAATCCGTTATAAAACCTGCCGGGACTTGGAATGGGGAGGGCGAGTGTCAAAAAGATAGTACAGAGGAGTTTCTACTACCATTGTAAATGCAGAAAACCCCTCACACTCATTTATATACTATAGAACTAAGACTATAGCTTGCCCTTAATTAACAAAGATTATATCAAAAGTGGACATCCTGTCTGGCCCGATATATCCCCACATATCTCCCAAAGCATCCTGTCTCACTAAGCAGGAGGCAGCTCCATCACACTTGAAGGCATCCTACATCCTGATACATCTCTCAAAGCACCTGCCTCACCTGATACGTTTACCTGTATAAACCCCAGCCCTCATTCGACTAGGGAGGCAGTTGAGACTTTACTCCCTGCCTCCCAATTGATGTCTTCTGAAATAAAAAGCCTTTCTTTAACTTCTTCTGAGTGAATGTGATTGGCAATCCTATAGCGGCAGACCCACATGGGTCAGAGATTCCCCTGAGAAGTAGACCTCTCACACGTTGGTTGGCGGTGAAGGGGAATCCTGCGGGACTCGTTTGTTACCACCGTAATGAGAACATACTCACCGTGCTTCTCGGGCCCGACAGTACATGGAGATGCACTGGATGTGCAGGTTTTCACAGGCATATGTGTTGGTAGGTTTAGGTAGGACTCAGGAAGTTCCTATCATACTGTTCAATATTTAAACAGGTATTAATTAATTTAAGGTGTAAAATTTCTCCTGCTCTATCCGTTGGGCCACATGAAGTAAGGAAACCAAAAGGATGCAATCTGTAAGAAGGTATTTTACTAATATTTTGCTCTTTGTTTATAGGTCAAGACTAAACATGATGGCAAGTAGTCTTAGTGACAGATTTGAAATCAAACAAGGACAAAAAGAGAATAGCTTATTAGAGTGTATATTTTTCAGACTGATTGATTTTATTAACTGATTCATTCGTTATTTATTAATTGTAACTAAGTGCTTATTATCCATTGGGAATGGTGTAAAGTACAAGAGGTATATCTAAAAACAAGTCTTCAAGATCGCAGTCTAATGGTCGAGCTGGGGAAATAAACAGAAAGTAAATAAACAGAAAGCCAACGTAAATCTCCTTCAAGATGTCAAATATTGCAGCATAATCCTCACCTACCTGCCAATAACAGAATACTGGAAACTGATATCCACAGTCTACTTTGAGTTCCCCCTTGTTTCTAGGTAGTAGCCTCTCGGGGTCCTATTTATAAGGATGTTTACCAAAATATTGTCTCTTGGCAGTTACTGAAGTCCTGTATTAATCCTCCCGTTTGGAAGCTGTTAAAGTATTGATCAGGTTATTAACTTTTCAACCTGCCTGCAGATGCCTCTCTTGCAAAACTGACATCCCCACAAAGAAATGTTATCAATGTGGGGACCCTTCTTTTCCTGAATGTGAGTCTTCACTGCCTTTTTAATTCTCTCATGTATTCAAACAAGTTTTTAGAAAATGTTTTATCTAGGCTTTCTAGTTCTCAGTGGGAAGGTTGGTTCAAATTGCTTATTCCAGCATTACTAGAAGCAGAAGTTCTACACCTGCATTTCTTTGTATTCTTATGAAAATTTAAAGAAAAAACAAAATCTGAATTGATCACCATTCAAAATTTTCTTTCATATATATATGAATGTGTTTATTAGTTTTTATAAACTACATATAAGATTTTCTTTTTCATAGGGAAATTTAAAGCTGTTTTTACCTGTTTGTCCATGGACTCTGTGTCCAGATCTTAAGAACAAAGCTTACATTCAGACTGACACAACTTTCATGTTTTCTGGTCTTTATTATATGTGAACTATTAGATAAGAGTGAGAGCATTTACAAAATTATTTCTTAGTAAATTGTATTTTACAATTAAAGTTCAAGGTTCTTTGGTAGTATTACAACAGAAACTGGCTGTGGTTACCAAGAGCCTTGAGCGGTTCTGAAGATCTCAGAAGTAGAACCTAATAGCATTTTCAGAGGCATACTCTGAGCTGACTAAGCTCCAAACATTTTTGTACATTGAGTCTCTCTGCTCAAAACACTTGTTTTACTTTGGAGCCTTATAACACAGAAAAGTACCACTCATCATTTTTTATATATCCATTTACCACCTTCTATTTTTCAGACACTGTTATAGTTGCCTTATATTACTGAATATTCATAACAACTCTGGCAGATAAATATTATAATTATCATGTTACACAAAAAATGAATTACTTGCCTATTTATTTTCTTGGAGTCAAGAAATATAAGCAACATTGTCTCACTTTGGAGGAAAAATAGGCCTCAAGTTTCAATAGTATTCCTAAGATCATAGGGTCAATAAATGGCAACCAGGATTTCTACTTTAAGACTTTCTTCTATTCCACATTAATATCTTTACATTTGGGGACAGTTATTTTCATAAAATTTATAAGAAAAAGTTATGACAAAAAATAGGCTTTCTCTTTGACTTTGAAAGAATGATATGAAATTGAAAGAAATCTTGCTGCTGTATTCATTTTGTTGTCTCATCTTCAGGATCATGATCTATATTGGGCTATACCTACTTTACAACAATGTTAATATTAAAAAAAAAAACCCACAAAATAAAATAGTATAAAAAATGCATATTCCAGAATGGAGCTATTAAATTGTTTTGCGGGACATTAAAAGAATGTGTTTCAGTACTAATGTAGAATAATGTTAACGACTGATTAGTTAAAGTAAGTCATTATAAGCTCATTAATAAAGACATGCATTTCCCACACTGAACAGGTCTCTTTAGGGAAACTTCCAGATTAAAATATATATGTTATTATTTTAGCTGTGAGCAAGCTTTTCTAAAGTCACAGGAATTATATAGTCAATTAGTAGTGCTGGTTACCAATAATGCTAGAAATCCCCCAAAGTCAAACTAATATCCTTTAGCTAAGCTTATAAGATTTTGAGATACTCTTGAATATACTCACTCTGTGTTTAAATCCCAAACCTTCTCCAAAAGTCACTTCATCCAGTAGCTCAGTATTTTTTATTTCAGGAAATTTTTTTTTTCCCATTTATGATGAGGTAAAAATTTTTTTTTTCCTTTTTGTCTTTTTTCGTGTCTGGCAACGGATCGCAACCCTCGGTGTTGC
>NW_007751368.1:0-717 GCF_000696425.1 Galeopterus variegatus | reverse complement strand
AGGATAACTATGAAATATTTAATACAAGATAAAAGGACTTCAAAGAAATTGTTAAAGTACCTATCTTTTATAAATACCTGCATTTAACAAAGTAATTAATTCTGAAATTGGAATCAAGTGTTTAGTGCCCAAACCTAATACAGTAAATATAAATAAAATCCCCATTGAAATGAATGGAGCCATTCATTTCTGAGACACAAAAAAGTTGCACCTCGTCTTTCTACTTTAAAGTCCCTTGATAGCATTTTTTTCCTTTAGGTATAAATGTTTCTCTGCTCAAAAATCACAAAAAAACAAGTAGCAAACAGCTAAATATGTAACAGATGTGTAAGTGCTCCTTAGGATAGATAGATTATGGACAATTAACTGTCATCTTTTCCCTGTCTCTGTTTCCACTCGCTCCTGTAGTGTACACCTGTGGCTTATTAGGAATATAAGCAAAGTGGTTACACATATTCCAGGTTCAAAGGTAAACTAGGAAAATTTGCTTTCTTACTTCTTGAGAGCTCCTAATGGAAAGAATAATAAGCAACATAGAAACAAAGCAGTGGGATAATATCTATCATTGAAGAGACCATTTATTACAAATCCCATTTTTATGTCTTTGTCTGGTTTTAAGTATATTTAGATTTGGATGAGCGAAGTAGGGTTTGACTCCACTTCAAAAAGTGTTAAATGCAATAGATGGTCCTTGTCTAGATTCTGATTCCAGCAAAC
>NW_007751367.1:8063-9376 GCF_000696425.1 Galeopterus variegatus | reverse complement strand
TCTTATAAATTATCCAGTTCCAGGTATTTTGTTATAAGCAACAGAAATGGACTAATACAGACAGTGCTGAGGAAAACAGATTGAAAAAAAAAATCATTGAGGGTCTTTCTTCACACCACACACCAAAATGAAAAAACTCGATACACAGGCCAAAACATAAAAGTAGACATTTCAGGAAGAGCTATTTGATGGCTGCATGTGAAAGTAAATAAGAATGGGAAAAAACCACAAAGGCAAAAGTGAGTGCACATAACGACCAACAATGAAAAATCATTTTGTACATTAAAGAACAAACAACTTAGAAAACACTAGCTATTCTAAAAGATAGACCGATCTATGAATGTACGAAGAGAGAATACAAACTAATAAGAAAAATTCTAAGAATCTAATAGAAGAATGGGCAATGGGTATGAAATTACAGAAGAAAAACAAAAGGTGAATGAATATTTACAAATAGTTTGACCTCACAATGAATCAAAGAAACACAAGTAAAACCACAATTAAATACAATTGTTTTGTTTGTCAGATTACTAAAATAAACAAAGATACTGCTCCAGTGAATGTGGGGAATAGAACACGCATTTAACGTTGGTGGCAGTAACTTTGGCTCAGCTTTTCTGGAAAGCAATTTGGCAATATGGATAAAGAACTTTAATGTTTGTAGTAGGCAGAATGGCCCCCCAAAGATATACACATCCTAACCCCTGGGACCTATAAATATGTTACTTTACATGGCAAATGAGACTTCGCAGATGCAATTAAAGAACAAATCTTAAAATAGGGAGATTATCCTAGATAATCTAATCACACAAGGCCTAAAAATCAGAGAATTTTCTTCAGCTGAAGTCAGAAAGATTCCAAGCATGAGAAGAACTCAACCTTTCATCGCTGGCTTGACAATAGAGGAAGCACATGGAAACCATGAGAAGAAAATTAATTCTGCCAACAACCTAAGTGAGCCTAGAAGCTGACTCTCCCCCTGAGTTTCCAAATAGGAGCCCAGGGCAGTGACACCTTGATTTGTGGCTGTGAGACCCTAAGCAGAGTACCCTGCTGAGCCTGCCAGACTTCTGACCTATAGATCTGTGAGATAATGAATGAGTGTTGTTTTAACCCACTTAATATGTGATAATTTGTTAACAGAAGCAATAGAAAATGAAATACAATATTCATGATCTTTGACCCACCAATTTCTTCTTTAGGAATCTATTCTTAGAAAATAATCAGAGAAGTGAACTTAATTTTATGTACAAATGTATTGTTTTAACACGTAATGTTTACAATTTTGAAATACTCCAAATTGCCCAAAATTG
>NW_007751367.1:2240-7547 GCF_000696425.1 Galeopterus variegatus | reverse complement strand
AATGTATTGTTTTAACACATAATGTTTACAATTTTGAAATACTCCAAATTGCCCAAAATTGTGGAATGATTCAATAAAGTCTAGTATCTTCATAGGCTGAAATATGATGCAATCATTACAAATGTTTGAGTAATAACCAATAAAATGAAAAATTATGTTATAATATTCAGCGGGAAAAAACAAGAATAAATGCTTCATTATCCTAATTTTAGATATTAAGAATGCATGGACATTGAAAGGAAAAAAGGAAATAGGCTTAAAATGTTAAAAGTAGATGTTTCTATGGGCCGGCCCAGTGGCGCACTGCTATAGTGCGCCGCTTGGGAAGTGCGGCGGCGCTCCCGCCGAGGGTTCAGATCCCACATACAGACCGGTTCCCACTCACTGGCTGAGTGAGGCGCGGGAGCAACGCCGAGGGCTGCGATCCCGTTGCCAGTCCCAGTCCGGTACGGGGGCGACACTGAGGGTTGCGATCCATTGCCGGACACGGAAAAAGACAAAAAAAAAAAAAAAGTAGATGTTTCTAGGTAGCAAAATAAGAGATAATGTTAGTTTTCATCTTCATATTTTTCTGTTATTTTCCTAATTTTCTACAAAGAGCATACATTCCTTTTATAGTTTGGAAAAACTTTAAAAGAAAGAGAAAAGTTCTTCTGCCACTTTATATTTTCTGAAAAAAGAACTAAAGCATGCTGCCAATTCCTATACATTTTCATATTTTCAGCTGAGCCTAAAGGCAGAATTGGATCAAAGTGAGATTCACGATTGGGGACACTTTCTGACGGCTGGAGCAGAGGATGGGACAGAGCCTGGCCGGAGGTGGGGCTGGGAAGAGATGGGACCAGCTTGTTGAAGACAATGGTGTAGGGTAGCTAGTAGACCAGGAATTGAGTCCCAGATCCATGATTTGGGCAAGTCATTTAATTTTACTAAGCTTTTGCTTCCTTATTTATTTATTATTATTATTGTTATTTTTTGGAGCAGTTTCTGAGTAATACAATTCCCAAGATCATTTAGCTTAAAATCATTGTAAATACCAGAAGGTCCTCATAACATGGTCATACCTCTAGCACAAATGCTTGTCAACAGTCATAAAGAAGGGATCACAGAAGATCCCCAAAGCATACCTTGCAGCAGTGGTTTCTGCAACTTGGTCCTGAAAGTGAGTAGCTGAGTCAAATGCTTCTGAGGAGCACTCTGCCTTGAGACTTGGGCTGAATAATCTAATAAGCAAACATTTGTTCAGTGAAAACCACGCACAGTTGTTGTCCTAGGCAGAAGAATACAGAGTAGTCCTTGTCTGAAGGAACTTACAGACTAGAGGCTGGGACACATGCATCCAGACAATTACAATATGGAATGGAAAATGCTATATTACATACCCGGGACTCTATGGAGCCTCTAAGGCTAGTGCCCAAATCAGCCTTGGCAGAGAGAAGCAGTCAGAAATTTCTGGAAGGAGATGCTCTCTAAGCTGAATCCTAAATTCATGTTGCAGATATCAAGTAAAGAGTAAAGAGGCAGAGGGAGCAGCATGCACAAAACATGATCCCTCCCGCCATACACACAAACGTGTAGATGCCTATACCACACACACACCCTGTACTGGATTCCTACTGCTGCTGTAAGAAATTACCACACACTTACTGGTATAAAAAACCACAAATTTATTATCTTACTGTTCTGAAGGTCAGGAGTCCTAAAATCAAAGTGCTGGCAGGTTGCCTTCCTTCTGCGTGGATGCTCTAAGGGAAAATCTGTTTCCTTGCCTTTTCGAGCTTCTAGAGGCCACCTAAATTCTTTGGCTCACAGCTTCTTCTTCCTTTGAAGTTATCAGTATAGCGTCTTCAAATTCAAATTTCTCTCTCATACCCCTATTTTCACCCTCCCATATCCTTCTCTGACTTTGACTCTCCTGCCTCCTTCCCTTTTAAGGATCTTAGTGATTACACTGGGTCCACCCAGGTAATAAACAGTAATCTCCCCACGTGAAGATCCTTACTCACATCTGCGAAGTCTCTTTTGCCAGGCAAGGTTGCATATTCACAAGTTCCGAGGATCAGAGCATGAACATCTTTGGTGGGCCATTACTCTGCCTGCCATATGGCCACATGTATATCACACACCACATTGCACAAGCACACAAGCACACCCTACACCACACACACACGTTCACGTTCATATGTGCACACACCACATGCACGCACATATTATCCCAGAGGCAGTGGGACATCGCTGAAGAATAGTAAACCGGAGATTGAAGATCAAAGATACACCCTAGAAAGACTATCCTGGCCACTGAGTGGAGAATGGAACGAGAAGGAGCTAAGATGGAAGGGAAAGAAAGATCGCTGAAAGCTGTAGGGCTGTGCTGGGCGACTGAGCACATCGAGAGCAATTATTCTCATTGATACCTTCATTCTTTCTTAAACTCGGGGAGTGTTTTTGTTCAGGAATTTTCCAGAGAGGTGGATTTCTCCAGTCTGTTTTATACTCGATGTATCTTTCAAAAAATTCTTATTAAGGAAAGATTGAACTGGGGGAAGGAAAATAGAATGCATATAAAAATACATAATTCTAAGCACATTTTATTTTTTTCACATTTTAACATCTTGGAAATCGGGAGGCATTTTACAGTAACTTTCAGCAAGTGGCATTTAAGTCATATTAGTCATAGTTGTCGCCAAATGTGTATCTAAACATGTAGAACGAGTACCAGCAATTTGCTGATTCCACTGATGATAGTGGTGCTTTCTTTATGCACTTCTGCATTGCCAAGAGTCTAAGGCAGAAAGGAGACATTCTGTGGAAAACTACAAACATCTATGATTCTTAGGCAAAAATTGAGAATTGATTCATAAGAGTTGGACACTGTATGGGGGAAAGTTTTAGGAACACCTTAACCAATTTATTTCATTTATGTTCTCTTTTTAACATATGCACAGTAGTTTTATTTGATTTCATCTAAAGTTCTAAAAGACCTCTTTCAGTAATTAAAAATAAAAATTCTAAATATAAAAAAGCATTGTGGCCTGGCTTGTGAAGCAGTCTCTGTCTCCCACAAGCAACAAGCCAGAGAAGCCCCTGTGGGCATGAAGTTCCTCTAATGGAGTCTCTGTAGGTGGACAGAGCTGGCAGTAGGCACCTGAGCTCTGTGAGCTGCCCTTCCAGAAAATCTATTGGTTCAATGAGCCTAAGAGTCCCCTTCTCTGGCCAGAGCCATCAGGGATGCTGGAGCTCACCCACAGGGGGATCCTGCCATTACGAGCTTCCAGCTAGAGAAAACTTTCCTTCCTGCAGGCTTGGGACACCCTTCTACTACTGAGAAATCTGGCAGCCTGGCTGAGGGAAAACATTTTTGTCCCTTCAGGCAGCACCAGCAGGAATCAGTGGAAACCCCAACAGAATCATAAACCAAGCAGACTGAATAGTACAACGAAGGGTCTTAAAATTAAACTGTAATCAGTTCTATAGCCCACAAAGTAGGCCAAGAACTGTGTAGCAAATCTAATAGAGTGACTGTTTGCTACAATAAAAGATTGAAATAGAAGAGATAGAATATCCAGTATAAACTGGAAATCATCTGTCATACCAAGAACCAAGAGAATTACAGCTTGAATGTGTAAAGACAATTAACTGATGCTAACACTGAGATGAATCAAATGTTGGAATTATCTGACAAGGATTTTAAAGCAGCCTTTATAACAATGCTTCAACAATTAATTACAAATTCTCTTGAAAAAAATGAAGAAATAGAACATCTCAGTAAAGAAACAAATTATTTTAAAAACTTAACTGGAAATTATAGAATTGAAAAATATGGTAACAGAAATCTAAAGAAAAATGCCTTAAGTGCTTAATAGTAGGTGAAGATGAAGGAAAATCAGTGAACTTGAGTAAATATCAATATAATTTACCCAATTTGAGCAACAGAGAGGAAAGGGACTAAAAACAAACAAACAAAAAAATGAAATAAGCAAAAAAACAACAGGGGTGTGTGTTTGTGGGACAAAACAAAACAAAACAAAAATTCAACATCTGTAGTGTCAGAATCCCAGAAGGAGAGGAGGAAGGGATTGGAGCTGAAAAGACAATTTGAAGAAATAATTGCTAAAACTTCCCAAATTTGGCAAAAGGCACAAAGGTACGTACTCAAAAAGCTGTGTAATCCCAAATAGGATAAATTCAAAGAAATTCATGCCTAGCAATAATCAAACTCCTAACAACTAAAGACAAGGGAAAAATCTTGAAAGCATCCTGAGAGAAACAGCACATTACCTGTATGGAAACAGTAATTGAAATGTCAGATGACTTATCATCAAAAACCACGGAGGTCAGAAAGAAGTAACACAACATTTTTCAAGCGTTGAAAGAAAAGAACTGTCAACAACAAATTCTATATTCAGCCAAACCATCTCTCAATAATAAAAAGAAAATAACATTCCCAGACAAAGGAAATTTAAAAGAATTTGTTACAAACCTACCCTTAAAGATTGACTAAAGGAAGTTCTTCAAACAGAAGGTAAATGCTAAAAGAATAAATGTTGGAGCACCAGGAAAAAAGTAACAATATAAGAGTACATACAACAGACTATACTTTTCTTCATAAGTTAAAAAAAATTTGTTGATGTTGATTGGAAAAAATTATAATACCATCAGATACTCAAGGTGAAGAATTTTTTATATGGGGAAGGTAAGGAATGTAGATGGAAGTGATGTTTCTGCACGTCACTCAAAGTGGTTAAATGTTAATACCAGTAGACTGTGATAAGTTGTATATGTACAATATAATACCCAGAACAACCACTATAAAAACTACATGGAGACACATTCAACAACACTATAAATAAATTAAGATAAATTTTAAAAATATGTTTAAGTAACCCACAGGAACCTAAGCAAAGAAAAACACAGGAAGAAGAACCAAAGAAAACAAATGATAAAATGTCAGACTTAAGCAATTATGTATCAATGCATCATCAGAGATGAACAGAAATGTATAATATTATCACTTATAGGTGAGTTGTCTAAATATACCGATAAACAGGGATTTATCTCTGTTTTATAAGAGTTAATAAAAACCATGACCCAACAATATGATGTATACAAGAAACTCACTTCAAATTCAATGATGCAGGTAGGTTGAAAGCAAAATCATAGAAAGAGATATACATATGAAAATAATAATAGAAAAGGAGTAGTTATATTACCATACGGTAAATCAGATTTTAGAGAAAAGACAATTACTAGAGACAATTACTAGAGATGTCATTTTGTCCCTGTCATCTACATAAGGATGAAAGGATC
>NW_007751367.1:0-378 GCF_000696425.1 Galeopterus variegatus | reverse complement strand
GTTCCCAGATGGATAATCAGCATTTCTTTCAGCCTATGCTAACTCAGCAATGTAAGGAAGGTCAAAAAGTAGTTGCCATTTTGCACTAATTCTTTTCCTAAAGGTACAAATCCTGGCCAGCAGCCGATGGGTTGATGGAAGGATATAGCTGCTGCTAAAATGATAGAATTCTTCATCTTGATGTGCAAGTCCCTCTGAGTCCACAGGGGAGCCTTCAGCTAGAGGAAAATTTACCATGTGGAAGTTAGGAAATAGTTGAGTTCCTGTGATATTCTGAAAATCTCCATGAAAGACAGATTACCCCACACTTTGGGCACATTCTTGGATTAAGGTAGAGGGTCAGGACATGGCCTGTTTATACAACTGTTCACATCTCAG
>NW_007751366.1:8773-9376 GCF_000696425.1 Galeopterus variegatus | reverse complement strand
GGTGCTGAGGACAGAACCATGAGCGTGCAGACAAAGCTCCTCTCTTCATGGAGTTTACCGCCTAGTCTGGGCTTCAGTCAGTAAACAGTAGACATCTGAGAAGCTCTACAGGAGCACGAGAGCAATTAGCAAGGGCACCCAGCCCGGTCTCTGTGTGCATAGACTTCCTGAAGGAAGCAGAGCTAGCCCTGAAGCCTGAAAGAAGGGAAAACTTATCCAGGGGAAAAAGCATTGGGAGAAAAGAAGATGCAGCCGTGTCCACAGCTGCAGAAGTGAGAGAGAGTATGGAGCATGTGAGAGGGTCTCAAGATCTGGACAGCCCTGGGAGACTGGGGCAGTGCTCTGGGTGACAGAGGATAGCGGTCTGAGTTAGGATCATGGCAGGGCAAATGCATTTAAATGGAATCACATTTCTGCTGTGGCATCAGTGGGAGCTGACAATCAATTCGTTGTGGGAGAAAGAAGAGAGAATTAAGGATGAGGACCAAGTTTTGAGGAGGAGTAATGGATGATGACTAATGGTGACTTTCTCTGGATCGGCACACCTGAAAAAGCTCAGATTCTGTTCAGTGCAAATGTGTGTACATGTATATGTGTGTGTGT
>NW_007751366.1:2474-3538 GCF_000696425.1 Galeopterus variegatus | reverse complement strand
GAATTACAAAAAAATATCTGGCCAAAGTGTCCTTAACGAACTTGGAAAAACAACCCCCCCCCTCCACTCTTTTGATGTACATTATGAGATGTGCAGTATCAGAGAAGATCTTTCTTTTTCTTATCAGTAGTTTCACTAAAAGTAAGAAAATAGATCTTTCTTTTTCTCATCAGTAGTTTGTTATTGTTCCAAGTGGAAAAAACAAAACATGAAACCAAAGTCTGGACAAACAGGTTTTCTGGAGGGCACAGTGATGATCTCATTCATAAAGCAATTCGCCAAGAGATTCCATATTCATTTACTGATTTTATTCCTACAATACCCTCAGGGGTTCTATTTTTAGGAAAACAAATAGCTTCTGGGATATAAACAAATTCTTGGAAGCCTAGTGACCCATTTCACTAGAGGGAAGTGATGAGGCTGGAATCTGCAACCACTTCCACTGACTCAGTGGATTGCTCCCTTCTTTTTGAAGGTTTTTTTTGCAGGGTTTCTAGGACACTCACATTCTGTTGGTTTTCCTATCCCATGACTGCTGCTCTCTTGCCCCATTGCTGGACCTTGTCCCTTTTTCTAATCTCTATATGTTGAGGGCTCAGGACTCTGTTCTTCTCCCTCTTCCATTAGAATGTTCTTGCAACTCTCCCATGAGATAAACTCATTCAGTTCTATGGCTTTGCATACAGTCTACCTGCTGGCTGATGTATTTATCCAGGGTATTCTCATTAGAATGTGAATTTCGAGATGGCAGGATTTTAACGGTTTTGTTCAGTTCTTATCCCCAGAGTCTAAAACAGTGCCTGGGCACTCAAGAATGTGTGAAGAGTAAATGGATGCACCATATCAAATGCAAAGCATTTGCTTCAAAATATATTGTTTCTGACATCAGGAGTGTAGAACAAGGCTTCTCAGCCATCGCATGGTTGGCATTTGGGACTGGACAATTCTCTATTGGCAGGAAGCCATTCTGTGTATTATAGGATGTTTAGCAGCATCCCTGGCTTCCACCTACTGGATACTAGTAGAAATCCTCAGTTGTGATAAACAAAATTCTCTCCAAATAT
>NW_007751366.1:0-1130 GCF_000696425.1 Galeopterus variegatus | reverse complement strand
CCTTTCCCACTGGCCATCAGATAAATATATTTGCCTTCCCAGAACCATCTAATCTCTAAATCCCCTTCCAATTCCAACATGGTATGTCCAGGATGGGGGTGAGAGGACCGGTAAGGAAAATGGAACTTCTCAGTCAGAATTATGGTTCTCTCCTCTGCCCCCATCTGGGCACTTCCAGGGGATGGGATAATGCAATGAATAGGGTCCAGGTTTGGGGTGCAGACAGCCTGGGGCAGGAGCGCTACTTTGCTGCTCACTAGCATTAGTGGTGCAAGCTTAGGTGGGTTAGCTACCCTTTCTGAACCCTCAACGCTCTTTTGTTTTCCACGAGAAGCAGCTCTTATGAGGGTTGTATGTGATAACGTATAGGAAGCACCAACGAACTGTATCTACTGCAAAATGAGCCTTCGTTAAATGTCATTTTCTCTTCCCTCCACCTTCACAGTCTAGTATCTCTATTTAATCTTTACACCATCTAGCACAAAACTGTCAACGTCTTTTGAGCAAGGATTCTGTTTTATTAATCTTTACATTTTCCTACCCCTTATTCTAGCATATTGCTTTTACATAGTCGTGACTAAATTAAGCATTCATTGGGTTAAACGAACTTGAAATTTGACACACTATAGGACAGGAAATTAAAATGTCGTTTAAAATATAGTTGGAATTAATTTTTAAAAATCAATACAAAAACCCCAGAACAATAAAAAGAAATTCTGGAAGTTCAATACATGGTGTTTTCAACTGGGCTTTTCATGGGTGAGCACTGATTTGGAGTAAGACAGAGCTAGGTTTGGAGTCAGACCGATCCAGTATTCAGTAGAGTATCTGGCAGATAATAAATATTCAGATGCTAAGTACTTAGTGTAGCTTCTTTAATGTTTTATTGTATTTGTGTTCTAATTATATTACTTACTAGCAATTATTTTACTTCTCTGAGACTTGGTTTCTCAATCTGTAAAATGGGAATAGTAATGAGAATGAAACGAAGTAACGTAAGGAAGGGAAGTGGCTGAGTCTCTGGAACTCAGTTTGTGTGTCTCACATCAGAGGTGCTATTGCTCCAGAGTTTTTTTTTTTTTTTTGGTCTTTTTCCGTGTCCGGCAATGGATCGCAACCCTCAGTGTCGC
>NW_007751365.1:9113-9376 GCF_000696425.1 Galeopterus variegatus | reverse complement strand
TAGGAGGCAACTGTACCAGCCAGGGGCAAAAGCCCACGGGTAGCGTGGCAACGGCCCATCTAATCAACTCTCATCACTGCTTAGGTGTGGGATTGTATACTTTAATGATTTTCGAGCTAACAGGTGGTTGTCATACCAATCCTGTCAAGAGATTTTAAAGAATTGCTGATGGGAAAAATGTGAAAAAATGTTTGCTAAGGGAAAGCTGTTTATTGGTGGAAACTTTAGAGAAAATTATACTTATTTAATCATAGGAATGTAAC
>NW_007751365.1:7713-8516 GCF_000696425.1 Galeopterus variegatus | reverse complement strand
TTTCCATTGTTTAAGCTATACTTAGCCATAGATAACTTTTGTCACACTGCCCATGTCTTTGGGTCCTTTTGAAATGACTGAGTCAACTGATTTTTCTTGTAAAACTTCCTTGTCTTGGGCCGGCCCTGTGGCTCACTTGGGAGAGTGCAGCACTGGTAGCGCTGATGCCACGTGTTCGGATCCTATATAGGGATGGCTGGTGTGCTTACTGGCTGAGCGTGGTGCAGACCACACTGTGCCGAGTGTTGCAATCCCCTTACCAGTCAAAACAAAACAAAACTTCCTTGTCTTTACAATAAAAAAACAGAAGCTAACTTTGAACCGGGCTGTACCCAGTTTTCTCCTTCTAACAGAGGAGTTGCTGAGGTGCAGTCCCTTCAGGCTTCTCATCACATTCATGTTGCTTTGAGTAATCTTTTTTTCATCTCTGTTACACAGTGAGAAGCGTGACAAAGAGGGAAGTATGGGATGAAGTTGAGCAAGACCCATGGGCTGTTAGAAACGGAAAGGGAGAGGATTATGTGAAATAGCTGGTTAAAGAGAGTTTGCTTAGTGGTAGTAATGGTTGTCATGTACAGAGTGCTTCCTACGGCTAGACATGGAACCAAGCATTATAGTATGATCCCCTCACCAACCCCCTGTGGAGATGCTTTCATTCTTACATTTTGCAGATGGAAAAACAGAGGCACAGAGAGGTTAAGTGTAACTCCCAAGACCACACAGCTGGCAGAGTCAGATCCCATGTCTGAATCACTATGAACTTCTTGTTTGAATAGGAGAAGTTGTTCTTGCCCATTTTCTTT
>NW_007751365.1:6838-7174 GCF_000696425.1 Galeopterus variegatus | reverse complement strand
TTTTTTTTTTTTTTAGGGTGAAAGTTTTGGAAGTATTTTCTACCCATTTTGTGGGTAATTTCAAAATGAAATCCCAAACTGGCCCACCTATAAGTAATCCATTTTTAGATGAAAAAGAAGAAAATGGGCCAAAAATCACAATATGAAAAAGTAGGGAAAGAACAATCTAGTTTCAAGAAATTAAGATAATCCAGGAAGATGTCCAGTGTTCTAGCCTTCTACATTTATAGTCTTTGCATAGGGAGCACCAGTCGCCAGAAAAATGAACCCGAGGCCCTTTCAGAATTCCCTCCTGAGCACAAAAAGATTAAATAATGTTCAGCGTGCTTCACCAAG
>NW_007751365.1:0-6490 GCF_000696425.1 Galeopterus variegatus | reverse complement strand
GATGAAAAAGAAGAAAATGGGCCAAAAATCACAATATGAAAAAGTAGGGAAAGAACAATCTGGTTTCAAGAAATTAAGATAATTCAGGAAGATGTCCAGTGTTCTAGCCTTCTACATTTACAATCTTTGCATAGGGAGCACCAGTCGCCAGAAAAATGAACCTGAGGGCCTTTCAGAATTCCCTCCTGAGCACAAAAAGATTAAATAATGTTCAGCGTGCTTCACCAAGTAAACAAAGTGAGTAATATATTTTTGAAAATAAGAATTTTCAACCGTGAGGAATGAAACAAACAGAGGTTATCAGGTAACCCTAAGTCAACCAGAAAATTCAATAAACCTCGAGCACCCAATTTTCCTTGCTCACTACTTTAATCAGAATGTTACTGGAATCGGTTTGAATGACTCTGCCTGCTTTTCAACTGGCTGTTTTGATATCCTGTAAATACAGCTCAAATATCAATTTCTTTAACAGAACCAGCCATAAAAATAAAATCAGTCAGTAGCCTAATTCAACCTATGGGATGAGGATGTCCAAATACTATGTATTCAAGTTGAACTGAGGTTGTTTATTTCATTCTATTCCTGTGTCTTCTGTGACACTCTGTGAGCAAACTCAGTCAATCACTGTTCTGTCCATGACATATTTTCTTTTTCATAAAAGCCTATGGACACTTTACCACTTCTTGATATATGCCCCAGGCTTTGAGATGTTGACATGTTAAGTACCAAGCATTGGTATCACTTTTGCTGGAAATGGTATTGGGTAGTGTTCAATTTACCGACTCAAATCCATATTCAGAAAAGTATTATTTTCCCTGCAGGCAAAAGGAAATGAAAACGAGGGCAGTAAACATATCACAGCCCTAGGTAGTTACGGAATGAGCGTGGGGACTCACTGAACAGAGGAGCGAATGCTGTAGAATGCATCATGAGAAGGAGACAGCTTGTGTGCCATTAGCAGGTTGTGAATGGAAAAGGGTATGTCCATGTCATGTGTCTCTGGACTAGGGAAACATACCCCACAGCATGATTTTAAAGCCCTCTATTGGCCAAGGCTCTAGACCTTTGAACTCAGCTTCCAGTTTTCTCAGATTCCCCTGCATCTAGGACCAAGGATGGGTTCCTTGGGAGGGGAGGACCTGGTGGTGCTGGGGAGGAGACTAGACAGGAATCAGAGGAGGGAGAATGGCACTGAGGGAAGAACGTGGCTTCAGGGAGAGCTGCTGAATTCCTGCAGCGTCTTTGCAGGAGGAGGTGGAAATGAGCAGAGAAGGAAAGGAGACAGCGACCTGTAGTAGGAGGTGAAGAAGGAATAGAAAATAGAAAAATGATTAAAATGTAAATAAAAGAAGACCGAATTCTCAGCCGTTATGTTGCATCTTATTTCTCTGTGTACCTGCAGAGTGTGTATGAGCGGAGTATCAGTAAGTGAGACTGTGGAGCTTCAGTGGGGGCTGAACCCCTGGACTGCCACCTACTGTGTGACCTTGGGCAGGCTGGTTAACCCCTGCATGCTTTTGTTTACGTACTTGTTCAGTAACAATAGAACCTACTCATTGAGTGGTTCTGAGGCTTATGTAAGCAGAGTACTTGACAGTAAACACTGGCACTTAGTAAACATTTGATCAGCACTTGCTATTATTATTATGTCAGTCCCTGATACATATTCATGTGTTGTCCTCTCTTCCCTCCTACTCTTTCTTTTTGTCTGAAACGCAGTAGGAGACAGGATAAAGAAAATTTTCCATTGGGCCATTCAGTGAGAATCCCATTAAAACCCACAGAAGCTGAAGGTAAGTGATGGAGTTTGGATGTGTTGTCCCCTCCAAAACTCATGTGGGAATTTGATCTCCAATGTGGCAGTGTTGGAAACTGATTGAGTCATGGGGGCGGATCCCTCATGAATGGATTAATGCTCTCCCTGGGGGAGGGGGGATTAATGAGTGAGTTCTCCCTCTATTAGTTCCCGCGAGAGCTCGTTGCTTAAAAAGACCTTCTCTCTCTTGCTTCCTCTCTCGCCATGTGATCTGCTTGTACCCACTGGCTCCCTGCCACTTTCCACCATGAGTAGAAGCAACCTGAGGCCCGTGCCAGATGCAGCTGTCCCAGAATTGTAAGCTGAATAAACCTCTGTTCTTTATAAATTACCCAATCTCAGGTAATTCTGTTATAGCAACACAAAATGGATTGACACAGTAAGAGAAATGGGCCATTCACTCCCAAATCAAAAGGCATGTTTATGGTCCTGAGAGAGACTTGAATGCCATGTTTTTGGCAAGGAGAGGCCTAGGTTCAGCCATCACTTTCAAAAGAGAAGCTACCAGCTGGGTGACTGTTCATTGCCATTGGTCTGGGAACAAGATTGATTTAGTATTTTCCACCTGCAAACCTTCACAGATTGGAACAAAGCTACAATCCAGGTCAGCAGCAACTCAGATTGTCACCACTAATGGGTCACTGGCTTGCGATGGTGTCTCTTTAGACTTAGAAGAAAATGAACTTAGGTATAGCCTTTGACGACTCAGCCTGTTCTTAGATGGAGGTTTTCTGAAAGAGGGAATCTTGGTGGTCGTTCAACCTGGTCCCACCAGGATTCTGAACAAATATATGCACACAGGAGTCAGCATGAGGCAGACTGGGAGAGCAGACTAGTGCCTGAGAGCACTTTTCAAACTGCAATGTGCATATTAATCCCCTGGAAATCCTTCTGAAATGAGTGTAGACTCTGAATCAGTCAATCTGGGATAGAGCCTAAGTTTATGCATTTCTAATAAGCCCCAATGATGCTGACGCTGGCAGTCCACAGACCAAATATAGCAAGGTGTTAGGGACATTTCTAGAAGTGCACATCACTGTTAAGTTCTGTTATCACTCTTGGCCTTATTGGCACACACAATTCAGAGGAGAACGGGCACTTCTCATGAGACTATTTAAGTAAGAAAAGGGGAGATAACCAAAACAGACCCAGGTGGGATTTCATTCTTTGGTTTGAGATATTGAGATAATTGCCTCAATCTTCCTATTTTTGACTACATATGTGTAAGGAGGCCCTGTGCAAATATCTTCTCCCCAAATCTAATTTGTTTAATAAAACATTCAGGTTAATTCCAACCCTTCTGGACAACACGGATCTGTAGAATGTTTTGTTTTCCATCCCAGCTTCATTCACTAGGTAACCTTGTCAATCCATGTTCATTGAAATGAGATTAATGAAAAGACGAAAATGCATGCTTAGCTGAGATTGGTTTCACCTTCCGATTTTGCATCACCAGGACTGACAGAAGCAGCTCCCCCTCTTACTTCCAGAAAAGAAGAGATGCTGTAGATGGTTTTTAGAAATACCTTTCCCTTCATACAGATAGCTTCTTTATGAAATATGCGTTTCTGCTTCCCAGGGACCAGGCAGTGGGTGGGAGGATGGCTCAAGGCAAGGTCAGAGCATTGCCAAGGAGACAGCCCTTTTCACAGATGGCAGTCCGGGAACATTTAATAGTTTTAATCATTGTTATCCCCTGAACATGCATTATTCTAAGAACTCTGTTTGCACTAATCCTTGTACTACTCTATGAGCTGGGCATTATTTTCCCTATTTTACAGATGAGAAAACTACAGTTTAAGTGAGAGAACTCAGTCAAGACCACAGTAGGAAGCAGAGGTAGAGCAGGAATTCACACTCATTTCTGCTCCAAAGCTCTGAACTTTTAATACTACTTGGGGTTCTACAGGGACCATGTTATAGGTTAAATCATGTCCCCCCAAAACATACGTTGAAGTCCTAATCTGTGACATCCATGAATATGACCTCATTCAGAATTAAGTTCTTTGCCAATATAGCCAGGTTAAGATGAAGCCATACTGAATTAGGGGGCCCTAATCTAGTGACTGATGTCCTTACAAGAAGATGGAAATCTGGATACAGCTAGACAGAGGGAGAAGGCCATATAAAAACACAGGCTGAGATTGGCTACAGCTCCAAGCTGGAGTCACCTGGGGCTACAGAAGCCAGAAGTGAGGGAGGACCCTTCTCTGGAAGCTTCAGAGGGAGCACGGCCCTGCTGACACCTGACTTCAGACCTCTGGCCTCCAGGACTGCAACCAGTTGATGGTGCTTTCTTAAAGTAGCCCTAGGAAACTCATGTAGGCCAGAATTGTACACTTAAAACTTAAGAGTGTGGATTTCACGTTAAGTGTTCTTACAACAATAAAATTAAAATAAACAAAAAAGTCAAAACAGAAACAAATATTAAATTAGGGCAAGATTTAAGAAAAAGAGGGGTTGGTGGGGTTTGTTATTAAGTGAAAGCGTCCTTGGCTCTACTATCATTCAAGAAAGGAGAGAGAGAAGGAAAGAAAAACAGAGGGAGGGGGATGGAGGGACTAATAATAAAGAGAAAGGGTACGAGAGCAGGAAGAGAGAGGCGGAGAGAGAGAGAGGGCAAGAGAGCCTGTCCTCCTAACAAAATAGGCTTTTATGCTGAGTCCAGCCGAGGGAGCCCCAGTTCCAGACTCCAGCACAAAGCTACATGCCCCCCATTAACTATGTTTCCAATAAATGGTGTTAACTCTAAATGCTTTGAAAGTATAATTTCACGTAACACACACCACACTCACAAGAGAAAGGCGTATTTTATTTTTATTTATTGTATATCAGGGTGCTTCAAAAAGCTCATAGAAAAATAGAATTAAAGATAATACAATCTATCCATGAACTTTTTGAAATACCCTCATAGAGGTGAAAATTGAGGCCTAGAGAGTTTAACTCACCCAAAGCTTCCTTCCCAGACAGTAAAAGGCGGAGCCAAAGGTCCCTTCTGTCTGACACTCCCCTCCACTGTCCGTGGCATACGAGCAGGAAGGCTTGTCCCCACTTGAGGAAACTGAGGTTCTCTTGGGAGCTATGGGTACAGTATAGTCTCCTGGGGCTTAGTCATATGTCATAAGGACAGAAATGCTCATTTTGAGACTGTCACTAACTGCCAAAATCTTGAAATATTCTCATGAGCCTGTTGGGTTACTTAGTTATCATGTAGCTCAGGTCAGTATAGAAAAAGCAGGAGGTCAACTGTTTTGGGGGCTTGTTTTAGTAACATTAAAAATTCTAGAGTGGCTTGTTAGTTTGTGCTGTTCATAGACCTATCCACTTAGATGGAGTGGATCTTTGACAAGTCTGTGAGGGCGATGTGTAATGCTTGTGTAATGCACAGATGAGGCCTCAGGAGAACTGAAAAAACCCAGAGAGCAGCCACTAGCATTGGGGGTTGGCTCACTGACACAGCAGAAGGCTTCCTGTATGTCTTCTGTGATCCAGGCACTGTGCCTTTCAAAAATGCTATGATGGGGAGTCAAAGGTGGCTTAGGCAACTTCACACTCTTATAATGTTCCAGTGGCTTGTGCCTTCCCTTGAGAATACAGACTGAACTCTTTCCCATATCCCTCCCAGTGCCACGAGGGCTAGCTCCTACCTGCAGCTCTGACCTCATTCCATCCACTTTCCTGCTCAGTCATTACGCTAGCTTTCTTGCTAATCTGGTGCATATCAAGTTCGCACCTACCCCAGAACCTCTGCACTCGCTGTATGTGTGCTGTGTCCTCGTTGCCTGGAATGCCTTCCCAGAGATCTCTGCATGGCTGAATTTTTATCATCCAGTCACATCTCAAATGTCCTCTCCTCAGAGACATCTTCTCTAAAATTGCAACACCTAGCCACACTCTATCTTTATACACTGCCCTTGTGATTTTCTGCAGACACATTTTGTATTTGCCTTTCTTTTCCACTAAAATATAAATTCTGCATGGGTAAGGATTTATCACACATACCATCATGTCTAACACTTAGGAACCACTCATCAAAGATGGGTCAAATAAATGAAACAGGGCAACCACAAAAAAGTATGGGAGGCAGGTTCAGGGCATGGGGAACCATTCCAGGCTTAGGAAGTTATGATCAGGGGAGTGCTTAGAAAAGGTGACTCTGAGTACAGGTGAGGAAGAGAGGAAGATTCTTGACAGCAAGAATGGAAAAATGCTATTTGGCATGAATGGGGTGTAGTCTGTATGGTATGAATGGGGCACTGGAGTTGGGGAGAGTTGAGACTACGATGAGATCTCTCAAGGGTTTTGTTCCTATGCTGTGAATCTGGGCAGATATATCCCACACAGGGGACCAGAAGCACGAGCTAGGTGGAGAAAAGAGGCCAGCGTCTTCTTGTTTACAGAGCTCCTCTGGGCAGAACCAAAGCCCCGCCTTTCTCCCATCTTGTCATTACTGAGGTAGAAACTGTCTGGCCTTGAATATTCAGTTAAGCCTCAGATTTATCCTCTGGGTCTGGGTTTCTGGTTGGCTTCTCAATTTACTCCTTGTGGCACTGTCTGGCAAGGTCCCAGGAACGTGAGTGACAAGGCAAAAACAAGGCACTCTGAAATTACCTGTAATGAAAATGACTGCTAATCGCCAGCAATTACTGTGTGTGTGAGTGACAGGGCTCCGCT
>NW_007751364.1:8062-9376 GCF_000696425.1 Galeopterus variegatus | reverse complement strand
GTTTTACCTGTATATAAAATTAATATGCTTAAATTGTTGAATATATCCTGGGTAAGTGAAGTTTTTCTGCTTTGTATGAGTCCATTTCTGTTGCTTATAACAAAATATATGGAACTGGGTATTTTATAAAGAAAAATGAAATTTATTGCTTACAGTCCCCAGGGTTCGGAAGTCCAAAGTCCATCTGGTGGTGGTGACAGTGACCCAGGGGTCTTACATTGCAAGATGNCAGTTCAGGTATTATGAGAGTCCCCTTCAAGGTCTCAGCAATCCTTCAGAGCAATCCACCTGGGTAGTAACAGCTACTCCTGCCAGTTCACTCCCTTCCCGCTGCCATGTCTCCTCCGAATCAGTTTTAGAAGCCGATAAGTCCAAAGTCCGGGGAACACGTCTGGTGAGGGCCTTGGTGGTGGTGGTGATCCAGGTGTCAAAGAGTTGTTCTCCTTCCCTTTGCCAAATCACCTACAAAGATGATCATTTCACACAAAATCCCAATGGTGCCATGGGACCTTGTGTCAGTTGGTGGGCAGGAAGATGTGGAGTGGCTCTCAGTCTCTCTGGCCCCTGTTGAAAGCTGAACCACCAAGCTAAAGAATCAGTTTTGGATGCTGGGAAATCCAAAGTCCAGGGAACACATCTGGTGAGTACCCTCCTCTACAGCAGGCATGCCACATGGTGAGAATGGGCTGAGCAAGAGAGCGAACCTGCTCACTTGATCTCCTTATAAAGCTGTCGTCATTTTTCTTTAATATTATGGTTTGTTATTGGTGGTGTGTTGTTGGGAATTTTTTTCTTTGTTTGTTATTTGCAAAATAGGGTAATATTGAGTGCAATAGACTGTCTTAAAGTATAGTTTAACCCATGTTCTCTAAGTATTTAAAGCAAGGAGATAATGTGATGACATTTGTTTCAGAAGAACTATTCTACATGATTTGGGGAGAAATTTTGGGGCATGGCAGGCAAGACAAGAAACAGGGGACCCATTGGGGGGCTGTTATGGTGGACCTGAGAGAATCAGAGGGAGGCTGTGTATGGGACACAGGGGGATATGTGTATGCCAACTTGAAATTCTGAAAGTTCCTTTTGCCATTTTTTGTGACCTGTAGGTTTGGAAACACTTGTTCATTGAGTGTAAAGAAAATGAGCTCAACTCAAAAGCCACCAACAAAAACAATTAAATCTCCTGGAACAGCTGATGTTCTGGATATAAACAATTCAACCCTAATGTTTGTTGGAGGACTTGGAGGACAAATCAAGGTAACACTCTGAAAGTTTATCTGAACAGAACTGGCTGGTTTTACCTGTATATAAAAT
>NW_007751364.1:6121-7062 GCF_000696425.1 Galeopterus variegatus | reverse complement strand
TTTTCTCACCTGTAAAAGGGGCTTTTCTCTAGCATCTCTGGTAACTGAGATGACCTTTAAGATCCTGTCCAGTTGTCACTCCAGAGTTCCACTCCATAAGTGGAAGAAAATCCAGTGATTACAAACTGACCATTTTTCTGAATGTTGTTCTCTCAAAATTTGGATCTCTTAGATTTAAACTTCCAAGGAGAAATTTCATGAACTTAGGGAACTTATTCCTTTACACCAAATCTACGTGAGTTGTGTTTGTTTGTTTACATTTGAAATCTCCTGCTGTGAATGTTACTCATTTTAAAGGCTGCATTGGAGAGGCCTTCTTGAATGGAATATCCATCGGCCTGTGGAACTATATTGAAAGGGAGGGCAGGTGCCATGGCTGCTTTGGGAGGGAAGCCATCCCACGACTTAGCACACAGTATGTCATGCTGCTTACCTCTGAGACCTGCTTAAAGAATTCATGTGAACATCAAGGATGGACAGTGTTAGTGACATTGGTCATCAACATTGGATATGATGTAGATTATTTACTAACAGAAGCATGATATCATTTTTAACCCATAAAAAGAAGTGCTCTTTTTTCTGTGTCTTGTATGCTTTTATCGTGGATCATAAAATCTAGAACCTTCAGACATCTGCTCAAACAACCTTCTGTCTCAAAGAGCCACAGTTAAGTCTTCCTTAAATCACTGTACATTTTTATTTTGAAAATACCTCCAACGATGAGAATTTTGTGTATGTATAGTCAATTTTATAGATAAATACTTTATTCCTAACCAAGTTCTATAATTCTAGAAGACGCATTTGTGAATGGGGAACAACTAATATACTTTTTCATATATTGATATAATAGAAGGCATTTAATAACATAATCTCTCCAAGTTTAACATAGCCCTCATTATAACAAAATAACTGGAACCCCTGAAGTATTATAAGACTGTTTT
>NW_007751364.1:4453-4997 GCF_000696425.1 Galeopterus variegatus | reverse complement strand
AAAACCACTGACCTCAAACTGCACCATTGAGTGAATTTAATGATTGCTAATTCTTCTCTCTCGTTGGGGTAAAGAAGTCCATTGGCTATGTGGCTACTGGTTTTGTTCCCGTTGAGACCCCTGTTTGGTTATACTGTCCTGCATGGAGATGTGGCACTGGGTTTGGTTGTTATACCTTCAACTGGGAATAGTTCAAATTCATACCCCAAATCCACCCTAAACCAAGTTGCACTCTCAAGCCCTTTGGTATTCTAAAAAAGTAATTTTGAAACACAAGTATATGTTCCAGATGAACTACTCCGTAATTGAATAGTGAATCAAAGTCAGCCTTTTGAGGTGTGGAGGGAGAAGACTAGAAAACACACTGATCTGAAAAGTGCTCTGGTCCACATTATATAACTTTCTTGTAGGCCATAAACTCATTTCAAAATACGATACAAGTCTTTGAACTCATCCTACAGACTTTTGAGGATGTTAATGACTTTTTTTTTTGTAAAATGATCCTGTTAGTACATGTGAACCTATTTGTTTTCCATTGTAACTC
>NW_007751364.1:1552-3259 GCF_000696425.1 Galeopterus variegatus | reverse complement strand
AGGTTGTGTTTAATGAGGACTTACTAATACAATATATAGGTGTTATGCCATACAACTTTCCATTTTAAGTCATTTATTAATTATATGAATACAAATTCATGAAAGAGCCTGTGGAAAATACAGATCACCAAGCAGAAACTAGCCTTCCAATCATTATAGATATTGAGTAAACATTTGTTATTAAAATCGGAGTCCAAATAATCCATCTCGTTTACATTCACTGTGACCACAGTGGCCTTGCCGAACACATCCACAGGAATTTCACATTCCCATTTTCATCTCACGTGGTAGTGATTTGTGTCTCTCAATCTTCTCGTTTTATTTTTAGTACTGGCTCATTTTTAAGTCTAAACAAAAAAGATACAAAGAGATTCCACTTCTCTTACTGAACTGGAGATTTTGGTAACAACAAATCGTGTTTCTTTCATATTTGTGTAGTATTCTACAAAGCTTTCATGGGCATTTTTAGTTTCATACGATAAAGTATTCTACAAAGCTTTCATGGGCATTTTTAGTTTCATACCATAGACCTCTGTCTATGGGGCCAGAACCAGTTTTCTCAGTTTGACTTTAGAAGGTTTCTGCCATCTCTGACTTGAAGGGAACAGAAAACTTGAGATGAAGATGTAGCCATGAGGAATTGCATTTTCTTCTTCCCAGAAAGACTTTTTATCCATTGAGCTGGTCCATGGCAGAGTTAAAGTCACGTTTGACCTGGGTTCAGGACCTCTTGCACTTATTACAGACAGACGTTATAACAATGGAGGCTGGTACAAAATTGCCTTCCAACGGAACCGCAAGCAAGGTGGTGCACAGATGGACTCACCTGATGGTGGTTACCCTCATGAGAATGGAAATCTTTCCAAAATCAGCAGTCTTTACTTTAGTTTCCTGGATATTCTTGAATGATATTCTAATTGAAGCCATTGCTGTCTTTGGAATACCAAGCAACAGGAGTCACATTTTGCAGGAGTAACACGATAATTCTATTTGCCTGTGGTTTCCAAGTGCATTATTTAGCATTAGATGCTGAGTTGGCATCAGGAATCAAATCCATTCTATATCTTTCCATACATACTGCTGTCATTTAGTGATGTGTATTCTGGACTTATTGACATTTGTAGAGAGGATTTTCACTACTTCAATAGTCAAGAACATCAGCTGGTCAAATTTGGAGAACTGAAAACAATATGTCTTTGCAAATGAACTTTGTTGGCAGACGTGTGCATTTACTTTAATGTAGAAAGTGATTTTCACTTTCTCCTCTTCCTTTCAATCTCCTTTTAGGACTTCTTGCAGTTATTGATGCATATAACACCAGATATAAGGAAACCAAGCAAGGGGAGACTCCAGGAACATCTTCCAACCTCAATCGTCTTGATAAGGATCCAACTTATGTGGGTGGATTACCTAGGTCAAGAGTTGTAAGGTATGATATGAAACTGCAGAATTTCTGTGTTCCTGATTACCAACCATATTACTTTGCTCGGGCTATGACAAAGTAGCACAAACTGGGTGTCTTAATCAACAGAAACTTATTCTCTCCCAGTTCTGGAGGCTACAAGTCTGAAATCAAGGTGTCAGCAGGGCTGCTTCCTTTTGAGGGCCGAGAGGCAGCCTGCTCCATGCACCGAGCTTCAGGTAGCTTCAGGCAGTCCTTAACTTGTACGTGGCATTGTCCCTGTGCCTATACATCATCTTCCTTCT
>NW_007751364.1:0-331 GCF_000696425.1 Galeopterus variegatus | reverse complement strand
ATCTCTTTAAAATCAAAAAGCAATCATGCTTTCTGCAGACTTATCTGGATTCCCCCTCTGTATGATTAGAATGAATAACATACGTGAAAGTTGAAAGACCAACAGCAGGAAGTTGGATGAAAGGTGGCAGAGGAGAGAGACAGAGGAATCCTTTTATAACACTGATTCACATTTAGCTTTGTGACTTGGAAGATTTACGTAAACCTTGTGTTGGTTCATTGTCCTCAGCTTTGTAATTTTGGATTGGACAAATTAAGCCTCTAAGGTTCTTTCACACCATTTAAAACAAAAGTCGTAAAGAAAGGCCAGCAGTCAAGGCAAGACCTCCTCC
>NW_007751363.1:7311-9377 GCF_000696425.1 Galeopterus variegatus | reverse complement strand
TAGGTGTATAGGTTAATTTCTGGGTTCTTTATTCTATCCCATTGATCCGTGTGAAAATCATCATGCCGAAGGGATACCTGTACTCCAATGTTTATTGCAGCACTATTTAAAATAGCCAAGAGTTGGAACCAGCCCAAATGTCCATCATCAAGTGAGTGGATACAGAAACTGTGGTATATCTACACAATGGAATTCTACTCTGCTATAAAGAAGAATGAAATACTACCATTCGCAACAACATGGATGGACTTAGAGAAAATTATATTAAGTGAAACAAGTCAGGCACGGAAAGAGAAATACCACATGTTCTCACTTATTTGTGGGAACTAAAAATACATAAATAAACACACAAACAAATAAGGGGTGGGGGGATGGAGACATAAAAATCACAACAATTCCTTGAACTTGTTAAGACAAGTAAACAGATATGATGTAGGGGGAAAGAGGACAGAGGGAGGGGGAAAGGGGAACCCATAATGTCTTGAAAATCAACTACAATGTATATTGAGAAGTTAAAATAAAAATAAAGTTAAATAAATAAATAAATATATATATTTAAAATAAAAATAAAGTTAAATAAATAAATAAATATATATATATGTATAACGTATACATATAAATAAATAAATAAAAATATTCTCTTTTTTTTCCAAAAGAGTTTTCCCCCTAAGGTTTGCTTTATTTAAGTTTTTAAATTTTTAATAATTTTAATTAAAATGGATTTAATATTTTTGTTTTCTTTGCAGGACACACACACACAAACACATATGTATATAATTAGTTGTGATCAATTTCATTAATAAATACAAAAGAGTATTCATATTTTGTATAAGTACCACGCGCTAACCGATTGCACCACTGGAGCTCCTGAGTATTCATATTTTGGTGGATTTTATATTTAATCTAAAAAACTGGCTATTTTATCAAATTTTATTTACTGAATTATGTTTTAGTCTTTACATTAAATTTCTTCTACCATATTAGGATTTATTTTTTTCTCTTATTTCTACATTATTCAGATGTGGACTTAGTTTCCTGAATTTTAGACTTACTCTTTTTTCTAACATTTTTGCTTAAGGCCATTAAATTCCACCTAGACTTTGGCTTTGCAGGACCCCACTAGTTTTTACATATTGTATACTTGTTATCATTCACCTAAATTATTTCATTTTTTAAATTTTTTATTGTAACATAGTTGAATATACATATCTATGGTGTATAGAGTTGAATATCAATACTTGTGAGGAATATGTGATGCTCAAATCAGAATAACTATTATATTTAATAATATGCACTGTCATTGCTATTTGTGTCCCTTCATCAATTCCACCCTTCCCCCTCTAAATAATTTTCTAACTCAGCAGTTATTTAAAAGTGTTGCTCTTAACTTACAAATACATAGAAGTATTTTTCTTTTGTATCTTTAGACCACACAACTGTGATGAAATTTAGACACAAATAACAAATTGCTACATCCATATTTTCCCTGGGATGTAGGTATCTCAAACTCAAGTCAATATTTCCACCACGTATTTGACTGTTTTTTCCTATTGTTCTCAATTAATCAAATCACTATTCATATATTTCTCCATGCCAGTTCCTGAAAACAATTTAACCAACCTTTTCTACACAGTCTGCTATTTATGTTATCACTTTGTTCAGTTAATATTCCTTAATTCTACTCAGAGAGTAATATTAGTGATGAAAAAAAGTTCTCTCTCTCTCTTTTTACATACTGCCTTTTCCTCATTCTTTATGAACTTTTATTTTTGTGGGCAAATATTAATTTTAAAAATTAAAAAATGTATATAAGAGGTTATTCCACATCAAATCTAATGCTTAAAAAAACACAAATTACTATGATACATAATAGAAACATAATAGAAACAAATTAGAAAATCTTTGTGAACTTTAGTTAGGAAAAGGTTTCTTAGATATGGCACCAAAAGCACAATCCAACAACGACAAACAATTTTAATTTGGACTTCATTAAAATGAAAACTCCTTTTATCCGGAAAGACATTTTTTAAAAAATACAAATACAAACCACATTCTAGGGAAAAAAA
>NW_007751363.1:4797-5833 GCF_000696425.1 Galeopterus variegatus | reverse complement strand
GATAGGTTGGTGATTGCCTAGGGAGAGAAGTGGATTTATTGGGAGAGGATGAAGCGAGAGAGATTTCAAAGGGACTTTGAGGGTTGTCATGGGCTGAATTATGCCTCCAAAAGTCATACATTGAAATACTAATCCCCAGTAGCTCAGAATACAACTGTATTTGACAAATGGTCTTTAAAGAGGTAATCAAGTTAAATTTAGGTTAAAAGATAGGCCCTAATTAAATATCACTGCTGTTCTTTGTAAAAAGAGGAGATAAAGACACAGACTCACTAAGACGGGGGGCAGTTTGAAGACTCAGAAAGTAGATGACTGTCTACAAGCCAAGAGAAGACTCAGAAGAAACCAGTCCTGCTGACACCTTGGTCTTAAACTCCTAGCCTCCAGAATTGCGAGAAAATAAATTTGTGCTGTTTAAGCAACACAGTCATTGCTACTTTGTTATGGCAGCCCTAGAAAACTAATAGAAGGTAGATACGTAACCCTCAGCATCTTGATTATGGTGATGTGTCCATGGGGTGTAAACAAATTTCAAAACTTCTCAAATTGCATAATTTAAATGAGCCTTTTTTTTCCAATTATTCCTTCATAAAGCTGTTAAAAATGTAAACATTATAAAGAAAATCTTTCAAGTAAATATCCATCTCTCAATTTTTATCCAACATGTTAAAATTATATTTCAAAATTTTCTAAAAATGCAGTAATCATTTTAATTATGCCATATGTAATATAATCTAAAGGCGAAAATCTAATCTTCCTCCTTGGCAAATAACAGCTAAATACTATTGTTTCCTTTAAAATATTTATCAAATTGCCAATATGTTGGGGTTTTAATATATAGTTAGCAATGCACAAATTCTGAAGCCAAATAGGCATGGTTTTAACACTTCACTTTCACCATCATTCTTTATGAGGATCTGAAGAAATTACTTTTTTGGAATTCTTAATTTTGTTAATAAGAAAAGGCAAAATACCTGTCAAAAACTGTTTGAGAAACTAACCATCAAAGTGTCTGTTGTTGCTCAGTAATAATTTT
>NW_007751363.1:0-3568 GCF_000696425.1 Galeopterus variegatus | reverse complement strand
AGAAATTGAATTGTAAATGAAACATATTGTTGGTTATTCTGAACTCATGGAAGCGCTGAGAGCATTTTGAGTATAATTTTTCACTTATTAAAAAATTTTACGGGCCGGCCCGGTGGCGCACTGCTACAATGCGCCGCTTGGGAGTGCAGCGGTGCTCCCGCCGAGGGTTCAGATCCCACATACAGACCGGTTCCCGCTCACTGGCTGAGCGAGGTGCGGGCGCAACACCGAGGGTCGCGATCCCGTTGCCGGTCCCGGTCCGGTACGGGCGTGACACTGAGGGTTGCGATCCGTTGCCAGACACAAAAAAAGACAGAAAGGAAATAAAAAAAAATTTTTTTCTAGTAGCTCTCATTGATTGAAAGAATAAAAACATTAAGTCCATGGAAAAAACATGTTATAATAAGATATATATCTATCCCTCCATCTGTCTATACATGTCTGTATGCATACGCATATGTGTATGTATGTATACTTCATATTTATCTATATTTAAAGAAATATAAGCATAAATATATAAATACATTTTTAACGTTCTCCCTCTATATAAATATTCCAGAAATCAGAGTATTATATTGAATCAAAGTGATAGGCCTCTCTGAGAATGTGTTAAATGAAATCTATGGGCACTTTTTTTATGACAGTTTTTGTCATTTCAAATTATTTTATGACTAACACATTTCCAAGCTCTCAATAGGCAAAGACCTATAATAGGAGATTTGCTAATTTTGATAATCCTAGACAAAAGAATTTGGAAGACAAGCTGGAAAAACCTAGAATAGCAGCATTGGATGAGAATGGAAACAATCAAATGTGCTTGTTTTTTAAAAATAAGAATCTTGAATGCTGTCCAATTTTATATAAATAAAGATAACTTGACTCTTTTAGCTTTGAATCTTTAGTGCTCTTTATGTATATCACAGTAAATTATATGCTAAGGCATACGGAGATAATTGGTATTGAAATTAGAAACAAATTTTTTTACAATGGAGATAGTCTTACATAACTAACAAGAGAGGTGGTATACTATAATAAATTACAATCAAATCTGGGTGTAAATACTGTTCCTTTTGTTTAATGGCTACATATCTTTCATTAAGCAACCTGATCCATCTAAGAGCATAATAATAGATACAACCTCTTAAAGTATGGTTGTGAGAGTGAAAACTGAACTATTTAAGTACTGCTTAGCTTACCACAATGCCTAGTGCAAAATGAATTTTAAATACATATAATTCCTAAAAATAATTGTGTGGAAATGTTGAACTTAAATTTCATTTTAGTTACATTTCTATAAAATTATTAAAGATAAATATAAGAATGGTTTAGAGATATTTTGTATATTTGTTCACTGTGTATTACAAAACTTACTATCATGGTTAATTTTATGCGTTCAATTTGAATGAGTCAGAGGGGGAGGCCAGATAATTGGCTAAGCATTATTTCTGGGAGTGTCTGTGAAGGTGTTTCTGGGTGAGATTTGCATTTGAATTGGTAGACTCAGTGCAGCAGATTTCTCTTCCTACTGTGGGTGGCGTCATCCAATCCACTGAGGGCGTAAATAGGATGAAAGGCAGAGAAAGTGCAAATTCACCCCTTCTACTGCCTCACTTCTTGAGATAGGACATTGGTATATACTCAGCCCTCAGACTGGGATTTATACCATCTGCTCCCCTGGTTCTCAAGCCTTTGGACTAGGAATGAATGACACCACTGGCTTTCCTGGTTATCCAGCTTGCAGACAGCAGGTGGTGGGACTGCTGAGCCTCCATAATTGTGTGAGCCAATTCCTCATTCTCTCTCTCTACACACACACACACACACACACACACACACGAGGGGGTCATCAAAAAATTCATGGAAAGATTAGTATTATCTTGTAATTCAATTTTTCCATGAACTTTTTGAAGTACATATTACATATGTATGTGTGTACGTGTGTATACATATATATTTACACAGAAAGAGAGAGGGAGAGAGAGAAAGAAAGAGATTCTAGTGGCTCTGTTTCTCTGGAGAACCCAGACTAATACACTCCCTGAGGTACATGTTAAAATTATGTTCTAGGACCCTTCCTTGAGCTTTTGATTCAGAGATTATACCGTGGCAGTCAGGAATATGTATTTTAAATAAACACTCTCGGTGATTTTTATAACACTGTTTATCCCAGTCCAGAAGCAAAATAAAAACAAATAGGCTAAAGTACCAGGTTCAGTTGTCAGAAAGTTCTGGGTAAAATTTGGCTTGCTAGATATTTCAATATGAAGATGGCACTAAATCTCTTTATCTATAGTATGGAAGAAATTATGCCTTTTTTATAGAATTGTTATAGGAATCAAAAGATGTAATATAGAGGATGCAATACATTTTTTTTTTTTTGGAGCATGAAAATCTCAATCTGTTTGTACTTTTATATCTATCCATCTATCTATCTAAAAATTTTCTAACCATAAATGCCCTGGAGTTGATATAATTGACTAAAATAAAGAAATTTCAGAATTCTATATAACTAGGCATAATTCATGGCTTGATTACAAATTTTATGAATTATACTTTTGTGTTTTTTCTATAATAAAAATAAAAATATTGGACAAATCTTCAAAAAAGATGGTAGAAATTAGCCTTAATTCCAGAACTCAGATATAAAAATGATAACACTTTGGATTCAAATAACTTTCTTTGCATGAGTAAGTCTGTGCTTATTTATTTTTTTATTGCTAGAGTTCGATAATTTCCACAGTGTCGTTGAGCAAGTAATTCTTACTTTCCCATTAATTATAATTCTCCTTTATAATATATATTAAATAATACTTACACATTCTAAAGCTTATGTATGTGTATGTATGCATATATGTAAATATATGCATTTATATGTTAATTATAATCAAATTCATATTTCTAGTATAGAAGCCATTATCTGTTAAAGTAAAACAGACCAAATTCTTGCTTTAGCTGAAAGAAATGTTGAAAATGATAAAAGTTAAATGTGCTGACAAACGTTAAACATATTGGGTATATTAACAACAATCAGAAAAAGGAGTCTCCATAAGTTGAAATTACTCTTTTGGGAAATAATGGTTTTTGCTGTCATGTAACTAAAAGCACTATTGTTTATTTTCTTATTCTGAGAGATAAGTTGTCCCAGAAAAAATATTTCATCAAATTGCAGCATCAAGTACAATTTAAAAGTGTATGCTATTATTGGCATTCTTTTACTTTCCTGCACACATTTTCAAATTCTTCAGACATTTTGTCCTTGAGAGCCTTAAAATCAAATAAGTAGTCTTTATTTGGCAAAATTTTATCTGATTCTTTGTCTCCTCTGTGATAAAGTTTTACTCCTTATTTTTCTCTTAAATCTGTAATGGATAATAATTGCTCAGTATCTTGACGCTTTTTATTCTGAGTAGGGTCCTACTGATTACTGGCCAGCAGAGGAGAGATAGGTCATGACCAGCTGCTCACAACTTTTTGCATATCCATTGACTTGGCTTTACCCAGATATAGTCAGGCTTTTCAGCACCACACTCTCCCGAGTGAGCCACGGGCCGGCCCAATATTTTTTTTT
>NW_007751362.1:4007-9378 GCF_000696425.1 Galeopterus variegatus | reverse complement strand
AGGCATATGGGTTCTGGATGCCTTCTCTCACAGAAAGTTTTGGTTTTTTAGAACAATGCAAAGGCATTTTCAAGACACATATTTCTACTGCTGACTAGAAGACATCCTATTTTGTTTCTATGGAATATGTCCAAATTAAATTCCCATTATTTTCTCTAAAATCTAATGTTTTTAGCTTATAATTCTTCAGAGCATTCCAATCTCAAACATTAGAGCTTGCAAGCCAATAACCTGTGAGCTGCATCTGGCTCACAAAAGTGAACCAAATAGTGCTCTTTAAAAAGTGGAACATTATCATCTATTAAAAATCAATAGAGTTTACATTTAAAAATCCATATTTCTGAATTCTCTTGGAAAAGGACCAGATGTGGCAACACCAGGCCCCCAAGGCAGCCATTGGCTGGTCTGGTTTGCACTTCAGATTGGGTTGTACCCTCCCATTTGCCACAATGTGTACCATTCTCTATTGTATCCTTGATGTTGAAGACCAAGTATTAGTTGTCATTTAATCAATGCATAAGTCTGTGAAACAAGCTGGGAAGGTCAGATGATAAGACAGTTGACAGAAGTGCAAAAAGAACCAGGAAAGTTAAGAAAAGAAAGTGAAAATAAGTGCCCTGCCACAACGTTGAAATTAGATGGATTAATGAGCAGAATACAGAAAAGTAAATTCACAATGTGGAAGAAGAGCTTGCCAAAAATTTCCCCAGGGTAACAGAGAGGACACTTAAAAGTAGCTAGAGAGAAAATAATGACAATGGAACACAGAAAACAGATATCAGTAGAGAGATAGTTCTGAAAGAGAGCAGGTGAAATGCAACAGAATCAAAGACATATAAAAGAAATTTGCCTGAATCTACATATAGAAAGGGCCCTCTAAGTTCTAGATGGTATTAATAAAAAGAAACCAATATGTAGACATCTTCTAGTGAAATCCTGAATTGCAATCAGGACAAAAGAATCTTATATGGATCCAGACAGGAAAAAAAAAAAAAAAAAAGGTTTTCAAAATAGCAAAAAGAATGAGGTCTAAAAAGATACTTGAAATGATATCAATTCTTAAAAGTTTGTTGAGACTTGATTTGTGACTGTATTAGTCCATTTTGTGTTGCTATAACAAAATACGTGAAACTGGGTAATCCATAAAGAAAAATGAAATTTATTGTTTACAGTTTCTGAGGCTGGGAAGTCCAAAGTCCATCTGGTGGTGGCAACAGTGACCCAGTGGTTTCACATTGCAAGATGGTGGAAGCACAGAGAGCAGAGAGAGGAAGAGAAAGACAGACTCTCCTCTTCTTTTAAAGCCCTCAGAACCATGCTGCTGACCATCATTTTTTCCATTCACTATGGCACAGTCCCACAATCCAATCACCTCTTCAAGACCCCATCTTTCAATTACCATAATAGGATTTCCCACCCTCTTGTGAGTCACAGTGGGGGCTAAGTTTCTAATACGTGAAACTTGGGGGACACAATTAAAGCTTCAGTGAGTTTTGGGGGACATAATTCAATCCACTATGGTGACCAAACACATGGTTTATCCTGCAGAATGTCCTATGTACTGAAGAGAAGAATATATAGTCTGTAATTGTTGCATGAAATGTTCTTTGAATGTCTGTCAAGTCCAATTGATCTAAAGTGTGTGGTGTTTCTCTATTGATTTGTTGCCTAGACAGTTTGTCCAATGCTGAGAAAGGGGTGTTGAGGTCCCACATTATTACTGTATTGGGGTCTATCTCTCTAGGTCTAGTAGTGTTTGCTTTATATATCTTGGTGCTCCAGTGTTGAGTTCATATATATTTATGATTGTTATGTCTTTTTGCTGGATAGAACCCTTTATCATTTTATAATGACCTTCTTTGTCTCTTTTTTATGGTTTCTTATTTAAAGTTTATTTTGTCCAATGTAAGAATAGCTACTCCTGCTAGTTTTTTTATTTCCATTTTCATGGTATATCTTTTTCCATCCCTTCACTATTAGTCTGTGTGAGTCTTTGCAGGTGAGGTGAGTTTCTTGTAGGCAGCATATAGTTGGGTCTAGTTTTTAAATCCATTCAGCCAGTCTATGTCTTTTGCATGGGGGATTCAATCCATTTACATTTAGGGTTGTTATTAAAAGTTATTGTCTTACTCCTGTCATTTTATTGATTTTTGTGTTGTTGCTCTAAATATCTTTTGTTCCTTTCTTTCCCTTTTATTGTTCGTCTTTGGTGTTTGTTGGTTTTTTTTTTTTCCTTTTTGTCTTTTTTTGTGACTGGTAACGGGATCGCAACCCTCAGTGTCGCGCCCATACCGGGACTGGCAACGGGATTGCAAGCCTCGGTGTCACGTCCGCACTGCGCTCAACCAGTGAGCAGACCGGTCTCTATATGGGATCCGAACCCTTGGTGGCAGCGTGGCCGTGCTCCCAAGCGCCGCACTCTACTGAGTGCACCACCGGGCCGGCCCTGTTTGTTGGTTTTTTGAAGTGGTAAGATATAGTTTCTTTTTCTTTATTTGCATATCTGCTCTACCAGGGGTTTTGTTCTTTCTTGAGTATTTATGGTGGTGATTACCATTTTTTGGATTCCAGATGCCATTTTTTTGGACTCCCTTGAGGATTTCTTGTAGGGCTGGTCACATAGTGGTGAATGCCCACAGCTTTTGTTTGTCTTGGAAATACAATATTTCTCCTTCGTTTTTGAAGGATAGCCTTGCTGAGCATAGTATACTTGGCTGGCAGTTTTTTTTCTTTTTCTTTTAGTGCTTTGACTATATCATCCCATTCACTCCTGGCCTGTAGGATTTCTTCTGAGAAATCTGCTGTTAGTTTGATGGGGACTCCCTTGTAGGTGATAACGCTTTTCTCTTGCTGTTTTTAGAATTCTCTCTCTGTCTTTAACTTTTGATGGTTTGACTACAATGGGTCTCAGAGAGGAATTTTTGGATTGAATCTTATTGGAGCTCTTTGAGCATCTTAGATCTGGAAGTCCATATCTCTCCCAATGCTTGGAAGTTTTCCACTATTATTTCATTTTCCCTTCTCCTCCCATTCTGTAACACCCATAATTCAGACATTTTTACTCTTAAGGTTGTTGGACACTTAAGGTTGTCTGACAGCTCTCGTAGGTTTGCCACATTTAAAAAAAAATTTGTTTTTCTTTTTGTCCTCCTGGGTTATTTCAAAAAGCCTGTCCTCAAGGTCAGAAGTTCTTTCTTCTGCTTGCTCTGGCCTGTTGCTTAAATTCTCAGTTGTATTTTTTATTTCATTGAATGAGTCCTTCAGTTCCAAGAGTTCTGCTATGTTCTTTTTTAAGGTATCTATCTCTTTATAAAGTTCCTCCTTCAGATCCTGGATTTTTCTTTCTTAATTTCATATGTCATGAACCTTGAGTTTTCTTGTATTTCGGTGAATTTCCTTAAGAGAGATTGTTGCTTGAAATTCCTTTTCATTCATTTCATAGGTTTCCTGTTGTTTGGGGTATGGTACTAGAGAATTATTTTATTCCTTTGGAGGTGTCATATTTTCTTGTGTGGTTTTTTTGTTTGTTTGTTTGTTTATTTTATTTCTAGTATCCCTATGCTGATGACTGGGCATCTATTTCTGGTTGAGCAGTTCCTTTTTCTAATACTCAGGGGTGGCTTTTGAGGAGAGAGACTCCCTCCTGTAGATGTGTTTTATATTGACAATCGGGTAGGCTGTTTTAATTTTGGCTTTGGGTAGATACAGTAATATAGTCTCTGTGTGGTTATTTCAACCATTTTCAAAGTTGGGGTTGTTTGTGAGTGCCTCTGAGGCCTAGGTACTGGAGCACTCAGTAGTTCCTTGCTGAGGTGAGTGACACTGGGTTGGGTTGTTTAGGTCATGGGACACAAAGAATGATTATGTTTTTTAATGATGAATATGCTAATTATCCTGATTTGATCAACACATATTCAACTCTGTACCCACAAATATGTATAGTCAATTATGTTTCAATAAAAAAATAGCAATAAAAAAAAAAGAATGAGGCTTGCTGCAGAAACTTTCTCTCCAATACTGAGTATCACATGACTTAGTCAGCTCAGGCTGTTGTAACAAAAGTATAATAGGCTGCGTGGCTTAAACAATAGAAATTTATTCCTCACAATTCTAGATGCTAGGATGTCCGGGGTCAAGATGCTGGCCAAGTTAGTTCCTGGTAAGGGCCCTATCTTGGTTTGCAGATGGACATTTTCTTGCCATATCCTTACATGGCAGAGAGAGATACCATCTCTCATATCTGTTCTTATAAGGGTACTTTATTAATCCATTCCTGTTGCTCATAACAGAATACCTGAAACTGGGTAATTTGTAAAAAATCTATATTTATTGCTTCTAGTTTTGGAGGCTAGGAAGTCCAAAGCCCAGGGAACACATTTGGTGAGGGCCTTGTTCTTCATGGTGACTCTACAGCATGATGTCACATAGCAAAATGACTGAGCAAGGGAGCTGACTCCTTCCTTGCTCACTCTCTTTTGAAAGTCATCAGAACCCACCCATTATCACCCATGAAGCCATCAACTTATTATTCCAAGAGTAGATCAATCCATTCACTAAGGTATGGTCCTCACAATCTAATCACCTCTTAAAGGTCCCACCTTTCAATTACCATAATAGGACTCTTGGGTCTAAGACACAGAAGTTTATCACTCATAGTGCAACAGGTAGCATGAGCATCATGCTTGTGTTGATTCACTTTGTTTCCAAGTGTCAAGGGGACAATGCAGAGGGGTCCAGGTGGATGCTAGGTACTAGGTTGCCATCACAGCTGAGGAACTCTGAAGTTAGAAAACCTGAGTCTTTTATAACAGATGGTAAGAAAATCTTCCTGGGATTTGCACCAGAGAGAGATTTAATCTTTGTTATACTAGAGTCTAATCAAAACTGCCCTTTGCCCTGAAGGGAGATACTCTACCTTCCAAGGCTCTTTTCCATATTCACATCCTTGAATAGATAGCCAATGCCTATGGTCACAGACATGTAGAAACAGAAGAGACCCATGGAGAACAGTCTCTAACAAAATCTACCTCTCTATTCTATACTGTCTGGGTTTCTAATGAATTTCCCTTGAATAAGCCATTCCTTTCACCAGTCTGATTAATATGACCTGCTGAACCTGGGACCAAATCCAGTCAATTTGTCTTGTAAAGCATTTAATTAGGGTGACTATACAGGACTCCAAGTACCAGGATGAGGCCAACCTGCAGGATTGACATTAACCATGTCCCTTGGTGTCTCAAACCCAACTAACTGAAGAAATCCCATAAATCACCAGTATATGTCTTAAAAAACCAGTTTACTCTTGCCTTAAGTTTTTGTATTGACCTTTCCATTTGGCCTAAGACATTCGTCCAGCTATGGCCAGATGTGT
>NW_007751362.1:0-327 GCF_000696425.1 Galeopterus variegatus | reverse complement strand
TAGAATTAACCTTCACAAATAGTTACTGAAATAATATTTCAAAAGCATTCTAACTAAATAACAGGAAAGTTAGTGTCTACCACAGAAAAACAAAATATTGAATCTATTGGCACTAGAAGTATTCATATTTTTTTTTTCAAAAAATATTGTTACTAAGTCAGTGAAAATTGGCTCCTTTTAAAGAAATGTATTCACCTTAAAATGCATTTTTTAACTCTAACCCTCAAGCTTGCTGGCAGGCAATATAAAACTTAGAAGCTGATCATTGTACTTAAAAGAGAAATTTCGATTTCACATCTTATTTCTCCAGAGTCAAGAGAGGCTTCT
>NW_007751361.1:8980-9378 GCF_000696425.1 Galeopterus variegatus | reverse complement strand
AGAACTCACTCACTACCCCCATGCCCCAGGGAGAGCATTAATCCACTCATGAGGGATCCACTCTCATAACCCAAACAGCTCCCAACACTGCCACATTGGGGATCAGATTACCACATGAGCTCTGGGAGGACAATACATCCAAACTCCATCAGTAAGCAAACTGTTTTCCTAAGTTCTATGAGCTGTTCTAGCAAATTATCAAACCTGAAGTGGGGGTCGTGGGAATTCCCAATTTGTAGACAAGTTGTGCAGAAGTGTGGGTAATCCGGGGACCCAATACTTGTGACTGGCATCTGAAGAAAGGGCAGTCTTGTGGGACTGAATCCTTAAGCCTGTAGAGTCTGATGCTAACTCCAAGTAGTTAGTAGCAGAATTTAATTGAAATGTAGGCCACCTAG
>NW_007751361.1:1680-8114 GCF_000696425.1 Galeopterus variegatus | reverse complement strand
GGGGAATCATATGGTATACATTTTTCATGGGTGTAAGGTCCTTTCTCTTAGGAACCTGGACATATCTTTAATCAATGGGTCTGGATATGAGAGTGTGGCTCAGCTCTGGGGACTGAGCAAGGGATTTATCGGGGTGATTGCCTTCATCCTCCTGCTCCTCTATTCCTGAACATTAATGTTCATAAAAATCATGAACATTAAGCAGCACCCTTGTTGGTGGCCCATCTGTTTTTTCCCCAAGGGACACTACTTACTATTAACCATCACTACAACTCCTTGACTGTCCCTGTGACCTTGCTGGTTCTTATATTAATTGTGGCATCCTGGTTTCTGGCGGTTGAGCTATAGCCACCTGGCCTCTGTCACTTCAGGGCCTCATCTCTCCATGGACATTTCCTACTGTCATTCCTAGCTTGCAGAGGGAGCCATCACTGAACTTAGTGATGCTGGCACCTCTCCTATCACTGCATGCCCAGTAGCTTTGAATGTTGGGTCCTCTGGGCCCTCTCATAGAGCACAATTCTCTGGTGGGTCTTCTGGGCTTACATAATTTATTCTGTCCATCATGCCAGCTTCCTTCAGTCACTTTATTCCTTGTTCTACCATCTGCCAGGGCAACTTAGGCATTTCTACTATGCTGAGAGCTGGACATCTCGTTTTCTAGGCTTCTAAGAATTATCCCAGCAGCAAATTTGATCCATCCCACAAGGTTTTTGCTAAGGTGGTAAAACTTGTATTCTGAGAGCATGCTTCAAAATTAATAAACCTTGCTTATCCAGCCTCACATCTCAGCTTCTTTGATCAGATGCCCACAGAATCTACTCCCGGTGGTACACTCCCTGGCTTCTGTCAGTACGTTCTGGATAATTCTTGCAATTCTTTAGGTATATAGTTTCTTCCTTAGCAGGTCCAGCACATTCTCAGCTAGGTTACACTTGGATTTAATTCTGCTTAGTGGCCTGGCAGCTGGGAGAGGAGCTATTGGTAGCTCCCTAAGGTGCAACAGCTGCCATGTGGGGAACAGGGTTCTGTAGCCTCTTCCAGCACAGTGGAAGTGCTGCTTCTTACCAGGAAAGGGTAGATCACCTCCTTAAGAACAGAGGACCCTGCTGTGGGGGATGGGGGTTTGTAGAGTCACTATCCTCAGGGGCATCCATCCAGATGTCACTGTCCAGTAGGGCCATTATCTTCACATAACAGACCTGCTTTGACTGCACATTCACACATCTCTGGTGTTCTGTGTTTCTTAAAATCAGATCTTCAGCCTACCACTCAATTTTATTTGCTCTTTCACTACAGGCAATCAGCGTCCCCTTGTCAACTACCACTAAAGTTTTCCCCCAACATAGCCATTAACTTCTTATTAACAGCCCAGTCGCTCATTACTCTTCTGTAGTGCATCAGTACAATTTATCAGTAGTGGCCAACTCTGCTGACTTTGCAGGCATTACTCATTGTTTCTCAAATGCCTGCATTACCATACCTGCTACTGCATTCCCCCACAATGGAATGTTTTCCCAAGTCACCACCATGAATACTTTAGCAATTAAACTGCCACCTTGTGCCAGGGTCTGTGCCCCAGCTCCAACCAGGATGGCATCCTCTTCCTCTGCAGGGGGCAGGTGAGCCAGTCCCAAATCCCCATCTTGCTGGCTGTTTTCTCGGACCATTCTTGGTACCATTTGTATCAGTCCAGACGCTCTGAGATGAAGAAGACAAGACAGGATTAAATGTTCAAGAATTTTGAACACTTTGAACTAGGGTTCACATCACTGTGAGAGAGGCATCAGCAGAATTTTTCCGTAAAGGGCTAGATAGTATTTTTTCTTTTGTGGACCACATGCAGTCTCTATTACATATATTCTTCCTTTTATTCCCCAACCCTTTGAAAATGTTAAAATCACTCTGAGCCCACAGGTAGTATAAAAACAGGCTGCAGACTAGATTTGGCGTGTGGGCTATAGTTTACTGGTGAGAGAAAATGGGGAAAGCGTGGGGGAAGGCTGGGAGAGGCCCCAGAGTGCAATCCAAGCTCAGCTACAAGAGAAAGAGAGAATGAGGGAAGGCTGTTTGGAAGCATCTTAGGTTGCTGTGCAATCTAAGGAAGATCTGATAAAGCTGTCAGAGAATCTTTGAGCCCAACTCAGCCACTAGAGTAGTTCCACATCTCTCAGGAACAGGATGGTACCCCTACGGCCTCAGTCTTTGGTAGGGAGCACCTTTGTGGAAGCAGGGATTCGGTGTAAACATGGCGCTGGATTTTAGCTGCAGCCCTTGGTCCATTACTCTCTGTGTAGTTGGAGGTCTGAGAAGTGTTACCCTATGTCCTAGAGTCCCCTTTGTCTCACAGTCATATGGCCACAGAGCTTTCCTTTAGTCAGTGTGTGCATGCTACATTTTTCTCCATCCTTTTATTTTATTTTATTCTTTTCCCCATCTTTATTGAAGTATAATTGACAAATAAAAATTGTACGTACTTATGGTATATAGCATGATGTTTTGATATATGTATACGCTGTGAAGTGATTACCACAATAAAACTAATTAACATATCCATTACCTCATATAGTTATCATTTTTGTGTGTGCAGTGAGAACATTTATTTACTATTTATTCTGTTAGCAATTTCCAAGTGCACAATATGCTATTATTAAATATAAACACTATGCTGTACAATAGATCTCCAGAACTTATTCATTTCATCCTCTTACTTTCAATTTATCTGTGTCCTTATATTTAAAGTTCATCTCTTATAAATGGCATATATTTGGGTCTTTTTTTGGTCAGTCAAATAATATCTTTCTATTTGAAGTATTTTGTTCATTTACATGTAATGTAATTACTGATATGGTTGTGTTTAAATCTATAAACTTGTTACTTTAAAAAAAAATTCTCATCTATTTTTATTTCCTTTGGTTCTTTTTTCCTGCCTTCTTTGGAATGAACCAAGTTTTTTGTTTTTTGTATTTGTTTTAACATTTAGTCTAGCACAGGGTGCTCAAACTTTAGTTTGCATTAGAATCATCTGGAGAGCTTTTAAAAACACAGATTGCTAGGCTCTACCCCAAGAGTTTTTGATTTAGTAGGTGTGGGATAGGAACCAAAACTTTGCATTTCTAATAAGTTTCCAGGCAGTGCTGATGCTGCTGGTCTGGGGACTACTATATTTTGAAAACTGCTGCTGTAGAAGTAAAATATGCATCCTTAACTTATCATAGTATTTAAGTAGCATTTTACTGCTTCATGAACAATGTGAAAAGCTTATCTCTCTGAAATTCCTTTTATGACTGCTATTTTTCCTATTGTTGTCATATATTTTATTTCTACATATGAGTACATAATAAACTCTACAAAATGTTGCTATTTTAAACTTTTTTTTGTTTTAAATAAACTGTAGTCATCTAAAAATTTTTAAAAGAATTAGTCTTTTATATTTGCCCATATGTTTATTCTTTCTGGAACTTTTCATTCCTTTAAAAAATTCCCTCCTTCCTTTTGGGATTCTTATTAGCCTGTGGAACGTTATCTTTCTTTTCTTTTTTTAAATTAATTAATTTTTCTTTTTTTTTGAGAAATGAGTTTTGAGCTTGATTTCAATCTCCCATAACAAAGCCTGTCAAAGGAAATGAATAATAGTTACATATTTAACAAGTTACAAAATATATATAAAGATTATTATACCCTAAAAGAATTATGTAAAGTTGATGTTTGATTAAAATATTTACATCAATGGTGCTTTGTAGACTGCTTAAAAATCTTTTTCTTCTTCTTCTTCTTCTTTAAAAATATCAACAAAAGTTGCAAACCTTTATCTAGAATGACCAAGAAAAAAAAGAAGACAAAATTACTAAAATCAGAAATACAGCAGGGGCTGCTTCTATTATGCTGGAGTGGGCTTTGAGTAGCGAGACGTCCTCTTCTCTTTCCAGTCTCCGCTGATGACTCTCCTTGTGTCACTGCAGGCGGGTGTCTGGAGGCTGCCTGCACAGTGGCTGTGGCTACAGCTGTGGCTTTGAGCTGCTTTTGCAGCAGCTGTGGCTGTGGTGGGCCACCAGCAAGGAAGTCGTGTCTTTGGTGGGCTCCTTGCCTGCTTCCCGGGGCTCCTGCCTAAGGCCCATGAATGTGCTCTGTTTCTTGCCGGCATCCGGGCAGAGGGGCTGGCCCTTGACTCCTGCCAAAGGACCCTGGGCACAGAACTTCTTTTAGAACTTTTTGTAGTGCAGATCTGCTGCGGATAAATTCCCTGTTTTGGTTTATTTAAAAATGTCTTTTTTTTTTTTAACCTTTTCTGAAAGACATATCATTGGCTAAAGAATTTTAGGTTGGCAGTTTTATCTTTTTTCCAGCACTTTAAAGATGTCATATAATTGTCATTTGGTTTCCACCACTCTTGTAATTGTTCCCTTGAAGATATGTCTTTTTCTTTGGCTACTTTAAAGTTTCTTTTATTAAGCAGTTAACCGTAATGTTCTTAGGAGGTTTTTATCCACTTTGTTTTTGTTTTATTTTCTTTTGTTTTTGTGGCTAGCCTAAATGCGAATCTGAACCCTTGATCTTGGTGTTTTCAGCACTGTGCTCTGACCAAGTGAGCTAACCGGGCAGCCCTGGAGTGTTTTTCTTCGTATATGTCCTATTTGGGGTTCTCTGAGTTTGCTAAATATGTGAGTAATGTCTTACATCAGTTTTGGAAATTCACAGACATTGTCTCTTCAAATATTGTTTTTTCCCTCATTCGTTCTCTCCTCTTTTTCTAGTACTCTAATCACACATTGTTAGACCATTTAACAGTGTCTTGTCTTTTTCCAAAAAAAATATTTTTTCTTTCTGTGTTTCAGTTTGAGTAATTTGAGCTGTTTTTGAATTCACTGATTCATTTCATGAAATCTTAATTTTATATACTGTATAGTTCTGGAAAGTTTATCTAGTTCTTTTTAGAGATTACATTTCTCTACTCAAATTTTTTATATTTTCATCCACCCATTTTGTTCATCTTTTCCTCTATCTTATTTTTTTTTATTTTATTTTTTTTAAAAGATGACTGATAAGGGGATCTTAACCCTTGACTTGGTGTTGTCAGCACCACGCTCACCCAGTGAGCAAACCAGCCATCCCTATATGGGATCTGAACCCGTGGCCTTGGTGTTATCAGCACCGCACTCTCCCGAGTTAGCCACCATCTGGCCCCTCTATCTTATTTTTAATAGTTATTTTAACATGTTTGTTAATTCCAACCTCTGNTGTTCCCTTGAAGATATGTCTTTTTCTTTGGCTACTTTAAAGTTTCTTTTATTAAGCAGTTAACCGTAATGTTCTTAGGAGGTTTTTATCCACTTTGTTTTTGTTTTATTTTCTTTTGTTTTTGTGGCTAGCCTAAATGCGAATCTGAACCCTTGATCTTGGTGTTTTCAGCACTGTGCTCTGACCAAGTGAGCTAACCGGGCAGCCCTGGAGTGTTTTTCTTCGTATATGTCCTATTTGGGGTTCTCTGAGTTTGTTAAATATGTGAGTAATGTCTTACATTAGTTTTGGAAATTCACAGACATTGTCTCTTCAAATATTGTTTTTTCCCTCATTCGTTCTCTCCTCTTTTTCTAGTACTATAATCACACATCGTTAGACCATTTAACAGTGTCTTGTCTTTTTCCAAAAAAAATATTTTTTCTTTCTGTGTTTCAGTTTGAGTAATTTGAGCTGTTTTTGAATTCACTGATTCATTTCATGAAATCTTAATTTTATATACTGTATAGTTCTGGAAAGTTTATCTAGTTCTTTTTAGAGATTACATTTCTCTGCTCAAAATTTTTATATTTTCATCCACCCATTTTGTTCATCTTTTCCTCTATCTTATTTTTTTTTATTTTATTTTTTTTAAAAGATGACCGATAAGGGGATCTTAACCCTTGACTTGGTGTTGTCAGCACCACGCTCACCCAGTGAGCGAACCGGCCATCCCTATATGGGATCTGAACCCATGGCCTTGGTGTTATCAGCACCGCACTCTCCCGAGTGAGCCACCGTCTGGCCCCTCTATCTTATTTTTAATAGTTATTTTAACATGTTTGTTAATTCCAACCTCTGGTCATCTGTAGGGTCTGTGTCTATTATTTCCTTGATTGGGCATCACGTTTTCTTGCTTCTTTGCAGGTCCTTTCAAAAAAAATTTTTTTTTTTAAGGGGCCGGCCCGGTGGCACACTGCTACAGTGCGCCGCTTGGGAGTGTGGCAGCGCTCGCACCGAGGGTTCGGATCCCACATACAGACCAGTTCCTGCTCACTGGCTGAGTGAGGGGCGGGCACAGCACCAAGGGTTGCGATCCCATTGTCGGTCCCGGTCCGGTACGGGCGTGACACTGAGGGTTGCGGTCCATTGCCGGACACGAAAAAAAAAAAAAAAAAGACAAAAAAAAAAAAAAAAGGAAAAAAAAATTTTTTTTT
>NW_007751361.1:0-713 GCF_000696425.1 Galeopterus variegatus | reverse complement strand
AAAAAAAAAAAAAAAAAAAAGACAAAAAAAAAAAAAAAAGGAAAAAAAAATTTTTTTTTAAAAATTTATTTTATGTTGGACATTGTATAAAAAGACCTGTAGATACTGACATAGACATATTTCCCTCCAGATAAGGTACAATTTTCCCCCTACCACACAGTAAGTTTTTTTTTTTTAATGCATTTATTGAAGGAATACATCTTGATGAACTGGATAAAAGGGAAAAACTCACATAGCATATAACATAATGAAGTCCAAGGTAGCTTAATATCAGCACCACACTCTCCCGAGTGAGCCACAGGCCAGCCCCAACGTAGCTTAATATATTTAGGGAGGAAAAAATGTGTGTGTGTATATAGATATATATAAATCCAAAACAGGATTACATTGATTAAAAACATCATAGAAACAAAAGCATAGTAGAAAGAAATATCTACAGCTCAGGATGGACTAGCCACTAATCAAAACATCATGTTGTCATCACAAGAGAAAATGAGCGGTGTAAAATGAATGGACTGTTTACTCACACTGATTATGCTACTTGGATTCAGTGTGCACTTATGACCTACTTAGCTAAGGAAGACCTAAAAACATTTGGAAATTTTTAAAGAACCACATGAAGATGAAAGTTTGGAAGATAATAGAAAGCATTAGAAAGCAACATACTATAATTGAGCACAATATGATGTCGTAGTACTAACCTTGAGATTAAT
>NW_007751360.1:0-9378 GCF_000696425.1 Galeopterus variegatus | reverse complement strand
GACATAGGGGTTGTTTGGATGTTTTGGGGTTTTGGGTGAAAGGGAAGGTGGTGGTCCATGAGAGGAGAAGGTATTGGGGAAGGGGCAGCACAGTGGCTGGGGCAGGTGGCAGCAGAGCCGTTTTGTCATATGTGAAAACATGACATTCCAGTCAAATCCTTGGTAAAATAACCAGTGTCTCCAATTGTGTCGTCACAAGAAGAACAGATCCTTACTGAACTTATGTAAATAACTATATTGTCAAAAAATAACAATATTCATGAATAGTATTAAAATCCTGGAGGGATCAAATAGAGAGAAAAGTAAATGTTTTGATTGTTGAAAAGAACCATCAATATTTCANATTTCTAAGAACCTTACACAATTTTGGAACACATATTAATAACATCTTAGTATAGCCAAAGGAAGTCAAACATTATTTCTTGTTTTGACAATACTTCTCATATAGTCTAATTTATCAAATAAGCGAATTGGTTTTGATACATCTCTTATATATCCTTTGAGAAGCTCCAGAGCCCTTGGAACCTATCAGTTATTTCAAGTCAAAAGGTTGAGTTTTCAGAATTTGGTTTTGGAAAGTTTGTCAAATAACAAAGGCTTAAAACACTTAGTTAAATAAGATCACAAATCACTATAAAAATGAAATCAAAGTGTCAGAGGATTTCAAAAGAAGAGAGCACAAGAAATTGTCTTGATAAAACATGAAATACTTTTCCTAGGCCAGTTATCTAAAATATAAAAAACCTCTTACAATTTTCTATTAAGAGCAATTAAGTGCTTTCAGGAAATCTGGTCGTTCAAATGTAGGACAGCAAACTCTAACCCTGTATCAGAGTACTTTTCATATTAATGCTTAATTTTTAGAAAAACTTATGGTTTGTTTTTAATTTTAGTCAAAATTTTAAAAATTTTCTTTCATGAATTTACTCTTTACAAACCACTATCATGACTTACTCAGACTTTCTGTTTTTATCCTATACTTCCTACTCCCTAAATAGCCAGTCGTTTTACTACCAGATGCTTTCCTCACACCAAAATTATTCTTTTTTCTTTCTTAACCTTTCTGACCATAATTACATCTTCATATCTGTAGCTTTTTTTATATCACTTCTTCTCTTACATACTTTTTTCTTCTCTATCAATGTTAAATTGGTCTCATTTGCCTAAAAATCATATACAGAATGATTCTGCTTTTGGCTGGGTTCACAACTTAAAAGCCTCTAGCAAAGACAAGTGCAATCCTGTTTGATTAATAAACCCCTGACAAAGATGTATGTTGATAATTTAAAAAACATTTCTTATATGTTTAGGAACCTTAGGATCTAGTAAATGGGTTCATTTGTCAGAGCAGATTATACAAAGCCCAGTTTGAGTTTCAGTCATTTTTACCAAATAGATATTTATGGTTTCCCAGCCAAAAACTTCATGTATCAAATAGATCTCAAAGGTCTCTAGCAAAGGTTGAAGTTATGAAGCAGTGATCTTGAGCCTCCATTAATTATGGAAAATATCTCCATTTATTGTTTACTTTTTATAGTTTATATGAAAATTTTAAGAAAGAAGCCAAATTTTATTTTTTGTACCAGTGTACTGTCAATATTAGAAGAATTTTTGAAACTATGATGATCTCATTTATAAGCATTTCAGCCATTCACATTTGTTTAATTTACTCATATCAAGCTACACACTTATTAACCAATATTAACTAGGGCTTTTGAGATATTGGACATAGGTCCCCATCTACTAGCCATTCTGGGTCCCAAGTAAGCATGTGGCATACCCAGGGCCATACGGAATCCATAGAGGCCATGTGGAACTCAAGGCAGTGGGCAGCATTCACAAAGATAATGTCTAAAAGATACTGTCTCTCTCAGCATGAAGAGACATGTTTTAATTTTAACAGATCCAAACATATTTAGTTTTCTTTGCATAAAACTAATGTTTCAGTATTTTATCAATATGACTTTAAGATTTCAAGTTACCGAGAAGAATTTTTGAAATAATGATGCTCTCATTTATAAGCATTTAACCCATTCACATTTGTTTAATTTACTCATATCAAGCTACACACTTATTAACCAATATTAACTAGGGCTTTTGAGATATTGGACATAGGTCCCCATCTACTAGCCATTCTGGGTCCCAAGTAAGCATGTGGCATACCCAGGGCCATACGGAATCCATAGAGGCCATGTGGAACTCAAGGCAGTGGGCAGCATTCACAAAGATAATGTCTAAAAGATACTGTCTCTCTCAGCATGGCCCGGAAGCAGAGCTGAGATAAGGAGACTGTACTGGGTTTTGTCCTGCAGCTGATGGACCATGTGCTGTGGACACATTATATCCTTTGACCTCACCATCGCCCTCTGTTTAGACCCTAGAATTCAGAGGCTTAAAACCTCTGAAGAGGTTTTTTTGAAGACAAGCTAACAACAAGACATGTGCAGGGCTTTGGGAGAAGCCCAGCAGCCAGTTCTCTTACAGCTTTTAGTCCTTAAACAAATTAAGCAAGTATCAAACATATGGCAAAATGTGTTGACCAAAAGATATATCTAGGCAAAAGGTTTAAATCAAATTCTGAAAACACATCTATTTTATCAACAATTTAAAAAAATTAAAGTCACATGAACTTGAAAAGTATTTATGCTTATCTACTTAATGAGCATGCATTATTTATAAGCCAATTTGGTACCATGCAGACAATACAAACACACATATGCGAGTGAACATGTAGACATAACATACAGCTTAAGTACATATATATGCAGACATAAACAAACAGAAACAATAAGGATTTTATAAGTTTTGTTTAAAATGTTAATAAGGAGACAGATAAAATAGAAAACTCACTAGTTTCAAAGGATAGTTGATTTTAAATTGTGTTTCTAAAAAATGTCAAAGCTTATATGTAAGGCCTCTTGCTGTTTTAGAGAAAACAAGGTAGCAAATTTACATTACAAAGCACAAAGAATGCAAACCTTTTCAATGAATTTTGGGTGTGTCAGGGGTGACACAGAGAAAGGCTTAAAAAAATGGATGACAAGATCAAATAAAATCATAGAACGCCACCTTAAGATTTTGAGGAAATACATAGATAAGCCTAGAAGAAAATTTAGAAGTCTGTTCGAAATAACCAGCTGGATGCCAGAAAATTGTATTTGAGACCATCTAGTTATAAACAGGTTGCTTTTAATCTACTTTTTGTTTCTCAACTGAGTTACCGAGTTAAGGGCTGAGCCAATGAACAAATAGAGCCAAAACCATTTGACTTTTGGGGTTTCAAGAGAAATGCAGCAGACCCAAAAGGAGGTCCAGTTGGTGTGCCATGCCTGCATTTCTCATGAGGCCTCAGAGTCTTTGGCAAAGAAGAGAAGCACATGGAGTTAAAGGAAATATACTCAAACAAAACCAGGATTGCAAAGAAACTGTCTGCGGACATAGAGCTAGTTGGTGGGTGAAAACAAAAGAAAAATAAATACTATTTCTGGGAGGAAGAGGATCAGGAAATATGAATATTTAGATTTCTCTTGGCCTCTCTATGTAGCATTCATTCCTCCACGTTATGGGACAGGACCCTTTCTGGAATGGGGGTTTTATGACCTACAATCAGACAGTGTAGGTCCGAGAATTTCTTTATGGTCTGCTTAAAGACAGAAAGGCAGGAGCAAGATTAGAGTGTATCTATGACTTGCCTTGGGGAAGAAGGATTCTAGTTTCTATAGGTTGCCTCAGGGGAGAATGGGGTCAAGAGACAGGAGGGCAGGAGAACATCAGGGCAAAAATAATTTGCTTTTGAGGCTTTCATTTTGGGGTTTAACTACCTGGGCCTCAACACAATGTTGCAAAGAAATACCAACTTCTTTCACTTAAGTTCATCCAATTTAAAGTCCTTCCAGTTGCCAAAAACACATCTTTAGGGGCCAAGCATTTTAGGTTTGTGAAATCTGGTGATGGGAGGGGGAGGGGGGCAAAGGTGGATCAGATAAGGTGAGTTGGGGCAAGGAGAAGGAGGATATGGTGGAGGTGGGGAGGGTGGCTGGGAAGTTAGAGGCAGCTGGGGAATAGGAGAGTTTTCTGTAGGATCAAAGTCAAAGGTGGAAGGAGGAGAGGATTTTTGAGGAGAAGGAGATGATTTGGGGTGCTTGTCATTGAGAAGAATTTGGTAAGAGTTGCAAGCAAGACAGAGGGAGGGTTGAGAATGGAGGTGAACAAAGGCTTGGGCATAGAGGACTTTGGACCATTTGCCATTGCATTTGAAGAAGTTTTCTTTTTTTTTTTTTTTTTTTGACTGGTAAGGGGATCCCAACCCTCTGCATGGTGTTGTCTGCACTATGCTCAGCCATGAGCACACTGGCCATCCCTATACAGGATCCAAACCCATGGCCTTGGTGCTACCAGCACCACACTCTCCCGAGTGAGCCACGGGGCTGGCCCTGAAGAAGTTTTCTAAGTCTCAGAGAATTTGAGAATTGAACAGGCCATGCTCTGGCCACTGGCTTTCATTATCCAATTTGTGTTGTGGCCAGGTGGTGTTGCAGAAGAAAATAAGTCATTGTGAGTGAATATCAGGGGAGAGTAGTATGAGAGGCCTGGTTGCCTATGAGGTGAAGTATAAATTTGGGGGGATGGGAGAAATTCACGTCTCTGAGATCCTCAGAGAAGACCAGGTGTCCCCAGAAATCAGTGAGGATCTGAGAGTGAGAGGCAAACCAATGACACTAGGTGTCCCTAAGTGTGGAGGTGCCTAACCACCAGTGTGGCTGAGAAGAGAGCCACCACCTCATCACTAGACTTTTGTTGAGGACATTCCTGGACTGTCTGTGAATGGGGTCCCATAGTGAGAGGGAAACAAGAATTCATTTACCTAAGCAAGATCAATGACTGAATTTTGGATGCAGAAAATGCAATGGAGTATGGTGGCAAAAACCAGCTGACTCAATCAAGTCTCAGGACAGGACAGAGGAGGTAAAACAGAAGAGAAAGAGAGATCTCTACCTCACTGGGTGCTGATTACTGGGACAAACAATCCTGGGGCCTTTAGACTGTACCGAAGTGTAGCCTCAGCCAAGGGCCTTCAGTTGCTGTCAGTTATGCTGCCTTTTTGTAGGAGATCTCAGAGAGAGAGAGGAAGAAGAGAGGGTTTGAGGGTGCCAAGCTTGGCTAGGACAGTTGTTGTGCCTGGGCTAATGTCAGAATCCTGCTCACAGTGCCAATTGTAGCGAGAGACCTGAGCCAGGTGCTATTTCAGCCAAGCAGCTTTATTACACCAAAGTGAAGGGGAGACTGAATCAGATCAGTTCCCACCACCATACAGACTAAAAAGGTTTTATAAGAATCTGATTTGCACAAATTCTGTTTTTTCTCAAAAAGCAAGGGGGTGGGGGGCAAAAAGTTGATTAACGTGAGATAGGGAGGATGTTGGGAAAATAGAACAAATTGATTAGGCCCCCTCACCTTAGGTCAGGTTGGGGGTGGTGCGGTGCATTCTTTTTAAATATGTTGTGTGTGGGTGGAGTTAGTGTGCATGTGTGGCTTGGCTGGTGTCTACTGCCTTGGGCATCCTCAGTGTACAGCCATGCTTTCCAACCTACTCCAAGGACCTTTTTGGCCAGTTACCTAGCTCATAAACCTGTGTGTAAGGGGTCCGGTGACCCGGCCTGGCATGTGAGGGGTCTGGGGACCCAGCCTGGCATGCGAAGGGTTTGTGACCCAGTCTGGAGCAGGCTTGAGGGGTCTGTGAACTCCAGATCCAGCCCTAGCTCAACAATTAGCCCAGTCAACAGGATTACGGGCAGGTAAAAGAGCTCAGCAATTGGCGTAGTCTGTGACAGGATTCTGAGCAGGTACAGGAGCCAAAAGCTCTTGGAAGGAGGAAATGTGGCTACTTTTGAATATGCTCTGCCCTATGGCTACACTCCTGTTGACCGGGATCTGGTTACTGCTCACTGTATTGCAAGGCAGCATAGACCAGTCACTACAATGGAAAACCCCTTGGTAAGGGGAGGAAACGTGGCTGTCCTTGAGCATGTGGTGCCCGGTGGCCATTTCTCTGCTGACTGGAGCCTGGCTACTGCTAACTGTGCTGCAAACTGATCAAGATTTGCAGCAGAAAGCAGAATTGTTGGAAGCATGAATGATTATCCTGGAGGATGATGTGCAGTGACTGGCCTTCCCTGCTTCTCACACCACGGAAGATGACCAACCCAGTGGTGAGTTGAGGGAGACTTTGCGTCTCCAGGCATGACCTGTTGTGCACAAGAAATTGAGACTTGAGCAGCCTATGCTCTTGGATGGACAACCGTTGGGCAATCCGCAGGTGACCCGGTTCACCACCTATGTTCTGTATACCCAGGCTGAAATGGTTGACTTGGGAAGACAGTTCAGGAAGAAACATGGGGAGACCCTGGCCACTTGGCTGTTGTGGTTATGGGACCTAGGGGTGGATAGTGTAATGTGCTCTGGTGAAGAGGTAGAGAAATTGGCCTCCATCACCATGCACCCGTTTCTGAGGCAACGGCTGCAAAGTAGCCACAGATATGCACCTGGACAAAGTAATCACTCCTTGATGGACTGGGTGAATGCAGCTGCCCAAACTGTGTGGGCAAATGCTGGAGAACTGCCCAAGATTGTTAGTAAATGGAAAATGTATGCTGAGCTGGTCCAAATCATTTGAGAGCTGGGGATACAGCAGTCCATGTTTAATGTGAACACTCGTGGCCCAGATGGTGAAAACTTTACAGGCAGCGTGAGAGACATAGTGCTGCAAAATGCCACGTCGACGTCCTTTGGGTCACTGATGGCCATACTGGCCCCATACATTGGTCATCCTACACATGAGGTAATGACAGTGATAGCCAGCTTGGGTGAAGTAGAGGATAGGAGACAAGCAAAAGGGGCCCAAAATGTGGCTAAGACCAAACCCCCCCAAAATACTCGGGATTTTATCCCAAAGGGACCAAGCAAGACTAGCCATAAGCAGATGTGGCTTGACTTGCTTGCAGCAGGGATTGATAAAAAGAAAACTAACTGGCAGCCAAATGCAGTTCTGTTTGCCTTGTGGCAGCATTTCACCAAATGTCAGGAAACAGGTAGCAAGGTACGTTCAGTGGATTTAAAGGACTTTTTGGTTGCTCCTGAGAAGGCAAATGACCTCTTCCACTCTGATTAGGGAGCAGGCCAAGGTACTCATCTTTTGGGGGCAGGCAAGGACTGGAGGCTTCATGTTGAATTGGTCAAGGACAAATGTGCAGCGTGTTTTGTCATTGGTGGATACAGGTGCAGAATGTAGCCTGATATATGGCAATCCAGTTTAGTTTCCAGGGGCCACAGTTCATATAGATGGCTATGGAGGACATACTACTGAGGTCAAAGTTGTGTCATTGCCATTGGGCATAGGAAGATTACCTCCTCATGTATATTCTGTATATATATCTCCTGTAGCTAAATACATCTTGGGTATGGATGTACTTTATGGTTTGCACCTGCAAACAAGAGGGGGAGAGTTTTGGCTGTGAATATAGACAGTAAAGCCTGTGTTACAAGGATATACTAAACATGACCCACGGGTGTTACTCAAGCCAAGTCATGTAGTTAATGTAAAGCAGTATCACCTACCAGGAGGACATGCAGAGATAAGTGCTACCATATTGGAATTAGAGAAAGTTGGTATTATTTGTCCAGCTCAGAGCCCATTTAATGCTCCGGTATGGCCAGTGATAAAGCCTGATGGTACCTGGAGAATGACTGTAGACTACTGAGAACTAAACAAGGTAGTGTCTCCTTTGCATGCAGCTGTGCGTTCAGTTCATGACTTGATGGATCAGCTGACAACTCAGCTGGGGACTTATCATTATGTATTGGACCTTGCAAATGCTTTTTTCTCCATTCCAATCTTGGCTGATAGCCAAGATCAGTTTTCCTTCATGTAGGAAGGAAGACAGCAGACCTTTCAAGTATTGCCCTAAGGTTATCTGCATAGCCCAACCATCTGTCATCATTTGGTGGCTGGGGACCTAGCCAAGTGGAGTAGGCTGAGCATGGTTACAATGTTTCACTACATTGATGACGTGTTACTAACCTCTGATTCTTTTGCAGATTTAACCTAGGCAGCTCCAATGCTGCTAAGTCACTTGGAACAATGTGGGTGGACCATGAACACAGCCAAAGTGCAAGGAACTGGGCTGTCAATCAAATTCTTGGGAGTGGTCTGGTTGGGTAAGATGAGGGTCATCCCAGAAGCTATTATAGATAAGATACAGATGGGAGTGGTCTGGTCGGGTAAGATGAGGGTCATCCCAGAAGCTATTATAGATAAGATACAGACATACCCTAGATCCACAATGGTAGCTCAGCTACAGACATATTTGGGACTTTTGGGGTATTGGAGAGCTTTTGTACCCCATATGGCCCAAATGGCACACTCACTACATACATTGACAAAGAAAGGAAGCCTCTGGGATTGGACTGAGGAAGTAGAACAAGCTTATCAGGCTACAAAAAGGGCAATATAGCAAGTACAACCTTTACAAGTGGCTGACCCCACCAAGCCATTTGAGTTAGACGTACATATAACGGAGGGGGTAGGATGGGGTTTGTGGCAGAGATAAGACCTATTCTGCACACCTGTAGGATTCTGGTCTCAGCTCTGGAAGGGCACTGAAGTGCACTACACCCTAATAGAAAAGCAGTTAGCAGCTGCATATCTGCCTTGATAGCCACTGAAGCTATCACAGGAACTGCCAAAGTCCTAGTAAGGATGACATACCCCATACTCGGTTGGCTGTGCACGTGGGCAACCAACCCTAAAATGAGTGTAGCTCAGACTCCCACTTTGTCTAAATGGGGAGCATATATAGAACAAAGGAGCACTGTGTCAACAAGTCCTCTGTCCAAAGAGTTGCAAACTGTGCTAGGCCCAGTAGAAGTTGTGGAGGAAACTTTGACACAAACATTACCCATGGAGGTGGAAGTTACACCTTTCTATGAGGGACAGGGACCTATCACAGAGCAAGCTTGGTGTACAGATGGCTCAAACATGGAACCTTCAGCATCATGGACAGCAGTTGCTGTCCAGCCCTTAACAGATACCATGTGGTATGAAAATGGTACAGGGCAAAGCAGTCAATGGGCTGAATTGAGAGCAGTATGGATGGTGGTAAAAAATGAACCTGGGCCATTAACCATCTGTACTGACAGCTGGGCTGTGTACAAAGGTTTAAACCTTTGGATTTCTACCTGGAAGTGTGAACAATGGATGGTAGGCTACTGACCCCTGTGGGGACAAGCCATGTGGCAAGTGTTATGGGAATTGCAGCAAGAGAAAGAAGTAACTCTTTTCCATGTCACAGGACACTTCCCCTTAGCCAGTCCAGAAAATGA
>NW_007751359.1:11020-11684 GCF_000696425.1 Galeopterus variegatus | reverse complement strand
AAAAATAAACTAGCTGAAAAAGTAATAAAGAAAACAATCCACTAATATTAGCTGCAAAAAAACCCAAATGCTTATGGATAAATTTAACAAAGGAGGCAAAACTGAAAACTATAAAATATTGATAAAGAAATTGAAAAAGACACAAATAAATGGAAAGATATACCTCATGATAATGGATTGGAAGAATCAATATTGTTAAAATGTTCACACATATCTAAAGCAATGCAAAGATTCAATACAATCCCTATCAAAATTCCAATGCCTTTTTTGCAGGAATAATTTTTAAAATCCTGAGATTGGTATGGAACTACAAAAGACCAAAAATAGCCAAAGCTATCTTGAACAAAAAGAACAAAGCCAGAGGCATCACACCACTAGATTTCAAAATATACTACAAAGTTATAGTAATCAAAACATCATGGTACTGCTATAAAAACAGACATATAGACCAATGGAACAGAATAAGACGCTCAGGAATAAATCCACACATTTACAGTCGATCGATTTTCCACAAAGGTGCAAAGAACACACAAGGGAGTAAAGAAAGTCTCCTCAATAAATGATACTGGGAAAACTGGATACCTACATGTAGAAGAATGAAACTAGACTTGCCACTCCATATACAAATTAGACCCTGTTCATATACACCACATACAAAAATCAA
>NW_007751359.1:5392-6317 GCF_000696425.1 Galeopterus variegatus | reverse complement strand
TGTTGCTGATTCAATCAGTCATGTCTACATAATGAAACTCCAGTAAAAACTCTGGACAACCAAGCTTGGTGGAGCTTCCTGGTTGATGAACATATTGATATACTGGAAGGGTGATGCATCCTGATTCCATAGAGAGAGAGCATGTAAGTATTGTGTTGAGGACCCTCCCAGACCTCACCCTATCTATCTCTTCAATTGGCTGACCCTGATTTGTATCCTTTATTAAAAAAATAATAATAAAATAGTGCTTTCCCAAGTTCTGTAAATCATTCTAACAGATTATTAAACTTGGGGGAAATAGTGGAAACTCCCTCACATTTGTACCCATTTAGTTAGAAGTGCAGGTGGCCTGAAGATCCCTGAACTTGCTGTTGGCCTCTGAAGTGAGGGCAGTCTTGCTGGGAACTGTGTCTTTAACCTGTGCTGCCTGTGTTAGCTCCAGATGGTTAGCATCAGAACTGAATTAAATTGGAGTACACTATCACATTTTGAAGTTGAGGCAAATTATGTGAAGGTATGAAAATGACCTAAGGAAGTCACAAGAATATGAAATTAATTTCACAAGACTTTCTCCTCATATTTCACACTTTAATGGCCTCACATAATAAGTTTAATTGGGTGCCCCTTGCTATTTAAAACCCTTTCACTTCTTCCAGGTCAACATCTTTCAATTAGAACAGAAGATGGCATAAGCAGTCCAAAAAGTAGATATTTATAACTAACAGATGTCTGAGGAGTGGCATAAATAACCAGAAAATCAGGACCACATCTAAATAGTTCTATTCTGTTTCCCCCTTAAAACCAAGGTGCAAAAACAGTGGCAACTAGCTCCCCATGTGTAGAAATCCAACTTGCTATGGGTTGGTAGTCATGGTTTTCTACAGATTTGATCAAGACAGTCATTCAAAAGATCCAATGAGTCAGA
>NW_007751359.1:2306-3924 GCF_000696425.1 Galeopterus variegatus | reverse complement strand
TAACTCTCAAGCTCTAGATACTATAGAACAGGAAGTCCTTGAAATGACTGACAAGGAATTTTGAGCAAAAATTCTAAGGAAACTAAATGAGATACAAGAAAACTCAGTGAGACAACACAATGAAATGAGTAAAAGTATACAGGACCTGAAAGGAGAAATGTACAAAGAAATCAATGCCCTGAAAAAGAATGTAGCAGAGCTTGCGGAGCTCAAGAATTCTTTTAATGAAATAAAAAACATAACAGAGAGTTTAACCAGCAGGCTAGAAAAAGCAGAATAGAGAATTTCTGATCTTGATGATGTGCTGTTTAAAATAACACAGGCAATGGGAGAGTGTGGTGCTGATAAAATAACACAGGCAGAAAAAAAAAAAAGAAAAAGAATTAAAACCATTGAAGAGATAAAAGACAACCTTAAGTGCTCAGATATCTTAATCATAGGTATTTCAAAAGAGGAGTAAAAAGCAAATGGCATTGAAAACATATTCAATGAAATAATGGCAGAAAACTTCCCAGGTATAGGGGAAGACATAGATCTTCAGATTCAGGAGGCTCAAAGAACCCCAAACATATTCCACCCAAAAAAGTCCTCTCCAAGACATGTTATAGTCAAATTGGCAAAACTCAAAGACAAAGANCACCCAAAAAAGTCCTCTCCAAGACATGTTATAGTCAAATTGGCAAAACTCAAAGACAAAGAGAGAATCTTAAAAACTGTAAGAGAGAAGCATCAAGTATAGGTATAAGGGAGAACCAATCAGAATAACATCGGACTTTTCATGAGAAACCCTAAAGGTGAGGAAAGATTGGGATGACATATTTAAAATACTAAAACACAAAGATTGCCAGCCAAGAATACTTCACCCAGCAAGGCTATCCTTCCGAAATGAAGGACCAATAGTATATTTCTCAGAAAAACAAAAACTATGAGAGTTCACTACCACATGACCAGCCTTACAAGAAATTCTCAAGGGAATACTAGGTTCAGTAGCTGAAAAACAACCACCACTGCCATAAATACTGAAGAAAAAAAAAAACCAACTAGTAAAATAAAAATGGTAACAATAAAGAGGAAAAAAAAGGTTATCTACCATCCCAAGAACCCAACAAATACAAAAGACACACAGTAAATCATTAAGAAAGGAACAAAAGATACTTAAGACATCCAAACAAAAATCAATAAAATGCTAGGAGTAAATCAACACCTTTCAATAACAATTCAATGTAAAAGGATTAAATTCCCCACTCAAAAAACACAGACTGACTGACTGGGTTAAAAACGTGGACCCAACTATATGCTGTCTTCAAGAGATTCATCTCACCTGTAAAGACACACATAGACTAAGAGTGAAAGGAAGGGAAAAAATATATCATGAAATAGGAATGAAAAACAAGCTGGAGTAGCTATTCTTCTACCTGATAAAATAGACTTTAAACCAAAAACCATCAAAAGAGATAAAGAAGGCCACTATATAATGATAAAAGGATTTATCCATCAAGAAGACATAACAATCATAAATACATATGCAGCCAGCGTTGGAGCAGCCAGATTTATAAAGCATCCAGACCTAAAGAATGAGATAGACACTAATACCATAATAGCAGGGGACCTGAACACC
>NW_007751359.1:0-385 GCF_000696425.1 Galeopterus variegatus | reverse complement strand
GGCATAAAAACAGACACACAGATCAATGGAATAGAAGAGAGAATCCAGAAATCAACCCATATACCTACAGCTATCTTATCTTTGACAAAGGCAACTAGTCTACACACTGGTGAAGAGACTCTCTTCAACACATGGTGCTGGTAAAACTGGATATCCATATGCAAGAGAATGAAGACCCAATCCTCTCACCATATACCAAAATCAACTCAAAATGGATTAAAGAATTAAATATACGCCCTGAAACAATAAAACTCCTGAAAGAAAACATAGGGTAAACACTCCAGGAAGTAGGATTGGGCACAGACTTCATGAATATGACCTCAGAAGCATAGGCAACCAAAGGAAAAATAAACAAATGGGATTATATCAAACTAAAAAGCTTCTG
>NW_007751358.1:0-9379 GCF_000696425.1 Galeopterus variegatus | reverse complement strand
GACTACTCATTCTGCATTGATGTCTGTGCCAGTGGCAGGGAGTGCTGCTGCCAGTGGGGTGGTTGGCACACTGTTGCCATCACTCAGGGCTGGGTGGTTAGTCTGGGTGCTTCCCAGGGGCCAGCAAGGGAGCCGCATGTGCTGTTGTCATCAGTCGGGGCAGGGTGCCAGGTGGGGCCACTTCCCAGGTGCTGGTGAGCTGGCCAGGCATACTACTGGCATCAGATGGGGCCAGGTGGTGGGCAGGGAAACTTCCTGGGGGCCAGTGATGTGGCTGGGCCAGATTCTACTTTCTTGATAAGCTTCTAGGTGATGCTGTTGGATCACAGAGCAAGTATCACCAAGGCTTTAGAGACTAGTACTCAATATTTATCAAGAGCTTTGGCACCTGGCTTGTAGTCTTTTCACACTGACTTGTGCCATCATCCTGGATCATCTCTTTTAATTCTTCCATCTCAACTTCTATAAATTTTATTTTTACTACATAGTCCTCCAGCAATCCATTGCCAGAATCTCACCAAATTTTGTTACCATTGGAACTCTCCTACCTCTAAATCTTGTAATTCAAAGTCCTCTTCTGAATTTAACCTTCAGCTTTCTTGCTCTCTCACTTACATGGACCTGGCTCTCTATTTAACCTCAGTGAGACTTCCAGATCCTGACATCTTTACTTTTTCTGAGCTTAACAGTTCCCTACTTAACGGAACTGAACTGAAGTTCATCTCCACCCTTTAAATGACTTTCTCACTGTTGTCCTCCTTGTCTTTCAGTTACCCATCCTTCGTCAGAATTGCAGTTCAACTTTCCATTTCCATAGCCATGTTGTTGAATGTACTTGGCAGAAATCACATACTGTCCAGACTGGTATCATTATGAATTTGTGGTACCCATTCTCAGCTGGGCTCTTAAGACTGCTGTTTTGTGATCCAAAGATTTCCTAGGTGAAGAAGGCGTTCTTTTTCATGGATCTGGAAAGTTGACCACTATTGAGAAAACACTTTTGAGGAGCTGAAAGAGATTTTATTGTGTGTGTGAGTTCATAGAGAAATAAGGATTGAGCATTCCGGAAAGTAGAAAATATTGTTTAGTGTGTCATAGCAGTTAATAAATGAAAGAACGCAGACTCCTCAAGTGCCTCTGTGATATCATTCCTCAGGGTGCCCAGAGCCTCAAGAACTAAATGGCAGACAGTTGTTAGTGTCCCTCACCTACTGCAGCACATGTCTGCATATCTCTACCAGTTCTCAAATCCTTGTTCCTTTTCCTACCCAAAGTTGTATTTTGTTTATTTTCATGATTCCCTTTCTTCCTGACTTCTCCAAGATCTTCCGGTGGTTGGTAACCTCCCTTCATTGCTTTGATATTATGAAGGGGAAGAAAGTATAAGAAGCAAAAGTAAGAAAAGTCATTGTCTTAAGTTAATAAGAGTTTACATTTTTTTTAATGGCTGGCTGGTATGACTTTGGTATTATTACCATCATACTCCAACCACCTGTACTAACTGGCTAGCTCTTAGCTTCTACATTCTTTAAGTGAGAATCGCTGTGTGGTGAATGCCTTCTCATCCTAAAATTTAATTTGCACATATTTTACTGATTACAGTTTTATCTCCATAAGTGTTATCAATAAATGGATACTTTAACATATAAGTGACAGAATTTAAGGTGTGTATTTGAAAACTGTAAGCTATTGTGAAAGTATATTGAATAAAATACAAACAGAAGATATTAATGCCTTGCTGAAAGATTTGGAGAGTGAAATTTCTAGTGATTCTCTAAGGTGGCCTGTGGCCTAAGTAATTAGTTGGTGGATATTTTATATGGCTCTCTTAAGTGGGTTAACTCTGAGTACTCTTTACTATAGGTTACAGTGATATCCTCTATCAGGTAACTCCTTTGTTTCAATTTTAAATTTACTATATAATTTAAGATTCTTGAATACTTCTGACAAGTGAGTATCCTCAGTCATTTATGGAAATTCTGGTTTGTTTGGACAAGCATGTATCTTGTGGTAATACATTGTATTCCTGGAACTAATTAACCTCAAACACTGGGAAAAGTTTCCCCAGGATCAGATAATCCTTGAAATTCTGGGACTATCTGTACTCATTTAAAGCAGTTAGAGTTACATTCTTACAAACTCCTTAGAAGCTACATTACTCTAATTCATATAGCTGAGAGGAGGACTAAGCAGAGTATTTTTGAGAAATGGTCAAAGAAATAGCAATTAGGAAGATTAAGGGAATGAAAATATGTCTTGCTACTGTCAGGCTAAGCCATGACTCTTTCTCACCTTACCAATTAGATGGTTGATGAAGGAACCGTCAGTTATTCATTTTGGGGAAAGCTTAGCGTCTAGATAGGAAAGAATGAGGAAGAAGAGATATAGGGAAACTTTTTACCCTTAAGAGGAAGGCAGTGAGAATGAAGTGCAAATGGGAAAAAATATTATTTCTTAGGTAGGAGAAGGTAATTAGCAAAGGAATTTGAGGCTGAGTCACTCAGCCTTATGTTATATACATGAATGTAAGGAACCTATTTCGTATTACAAATAATGTCAGTAGATATATCATTTGGGTTTGTACATTTTGTGTTTAAACAGCAGTTTGGAAATCTTCTGACTATGCATTTTTGAATAATTGATATTCAGAATACAATTTGTCATCTATAAAGATGTTTGATGGAACAAATTTACATTTAAACATTCATGATGATTCTGAGTAAGATAAATGCACAGAAACACAAAGCACTTAATTATGTTTCTTTGAAAATAAATGTCAAGTAAAGCATTTAAAAATAAGATAAAATGTAGTGCTTAAAGAACAATTACAGTCAGCCCTCTGTCTCCGTGGGTTCTGCATCCATGGATTCAACCATCTTCAGGTTAAAAATATTACCAAAAAACAAAACAAACAAACAAAAAAAACAACTGCATGCGTACTGAACATGTACAGACTTATTTCTTTGTTATTATTCCCTAAACAATACATTATAACAACTATTTACATAGAATTTACATTGTATTATTGTAAGTAATCTAGAGATGATCTAAAGTATATGGGATGACATGCATAGGTCTATGCAAACACCATGCCATTTTATATCAGTGAGTTGAACATCCCTGGATTTTGGTATCAGTGGGAGGCACCAATTCCTCACAGGTACTGAGGTATTAATCTCTTAATTTCCTTCTTCATATCCTGGATATTTTTTCTTTTTTCATTGTGTTCTCTAATTGATTCTTCTCTTGTCCCTTTGAGTTTTCTTAAGATCAGTACTCAGAATTCCTTTTCAGATATCTCAGGGGTTTCCTATGAAAACCCTTGGGGTCTGGTACTTGGGAATTACCATATTCCTTTGGTGGTGTCATATCTTCTTGTTTATTTGTAATTCTGGTATTTGTTTTGTTGATGTTTGGTCATCTGTAGGATACTTGTTTCTTCTATTACTCTGGAGTGGGCTATGAGGGGAAAGACTCCTCCTCTGTTTGTAGGCTCTGCTGGTGACTCTTCTCGTTGAGTGTGTGGTGGGCTAAGTTGGCTCCTGTTCAGTTGGTGGGCGGGCCTCTCCAGGGCTCACACAGGAATGGGTGGGCTTGTTACTGCGTTGTGGGTCAGCACGTGGGACAGGCGCTCACCTGGGCATTGGCACCATGGGTGGGCAGGCCTCTCCAGGTACTGAGGGATAACTGTATATCTCAGAATTAAAAATGTTTTGTAACTGTACACAGGATAATAGAATTACTCTACATATTTAAATGTATACATTATTTTTGAAAGATGTTATCAATTTTTTTTTTAATTCAGACATAGCTTAAATATCACTTTTACTTTTAAGCCTTTGTAAATGAGCTCAGCCTCCATTCTTTCATCAGTTCTTTATAGGTCTAGGATATATCTCTAATTGTTGAAATCTTTGATCTACATTGGTGGTTTTTGAAATTATATTTGTACTTATCCTGTTCTCTCACTTTGTAGTTTGTTTTTAGCTGGCAGAACTGTTTCTTTTATTTCTCAGGAGTACATCACTAGAGTCCATTAATAGTGGCAGTGTTAATTTTGGGAAATGTAACAAAGAGCTATTATATAAAAAAGCTATGCATATAAAAAACGGACATTCTGTCCTGGAACCTAGTTACTATTAAATAAGCTATATTTGTACATAAATATAATTATAAGGCCTAATGAAAATCAATAGGATTTGTTCAACTATTATCCATAATATAATTTGTATATGAATGCTTTATTACATATGAGGAATTTCATCTGTCAGTTTTTTTCTTATGTGTCTTAAACAACTGAACTGAACACTTTTATTTTTATTTTTTTATTTTTTGGCTGCTGGCTTGTTGGGCCTTAAAAACTAACGCTTAAAAACTAAGCGGCGCCATTATGGGCCCACAAGGGCGTATTAACATGGCAGCCTAAGATGGCGCCAGGAGAAAGTAGGGTGGGAGTGTCTGCGGGAACCTTGCCTTAGCCCTTATTGGCCAAATACGGGCTTCCGCGCTCGTGAACACTGCGTGATTGCAATAGCTAGGCATTGAGACAGGATGCATGCCCTTGACCTTTAAGCTGATAGGATTATGTTAAAACCTCCCCTCCCCATCTGCCTATAAAAGCAAGTGCTTGTGTGATAATAAACGGAACTGCTCGACAGAACCCCTGCCACATCTGAGTGTCCTTTAACGGGCTGGTTGGGGCCGGCGGCTGTGCTCACCTCTCTTCACGGCTCTCTTCCCCCGTCTCCTCCCAACAGGGACTGGAGGGAAAGAGGAATCCGGGCCATTTGCTCGCCCACCAAAAGGAATGAGGCTAGGGCTATTCGGGTCGGACGGCGGCGGACCCGACACTGGCTGATACAGAGATCTAACCCTGGACCTTGTTGTTATCAGCACCTTGCTCTGACCAAGTGAGATAACCAGGCAACCCCCAGATCTCCTTTCTGCCTGTTATAGGCCAAGGTCCCGCATATGCACATGCCATTCCTGGGAATGGCTATTTTAATTTTCCTGCATCCAAGACTTTCCTGCAGGTCTTAGCTCAAATGTCACCTTCTCAGCAATACCTTCTCTGATCTCTATCCCAATTCTTACTACATTATTGTGTTTATTTTCTTTATCGCAGCTATATCTTATTTATTTGTTTACTGTTGGTCTTCTTCACCAGAATATAAATTCAGAACGTAAATTAAGGCTGTCAAAGCAGAGATAATTTTGTAAAATTCATTCGGATCTAGTTGTGAAGATCAACCGGGAAACATCATGAAGACCGAGTCAGAGAAATGTTCCCTCATCTGTCATTTTTACCTCATGCATTAGTAAGATACTCTGTAGATGTGTATTATCAAAGTGAGATAACATTCTAAAATTTTTTATGTAGAAATTATTTGTCTGATATTCCTTTCCCATATGAAAATTTATTAATATATCTTTAGAAATCTTGTCATTTAGAAGTAGTATTAATTATTTTTATTATTGATATGTTGAAGTTAGTCTCTTTTCTTTTCCTTTTCTCTTAAACCTTCCACATTTTCCCTATTACTTTGTAGGGAGAGGCAAGGGAAACACAACAGGGCTATTTGAATTATTAGCATTCGCTTAGAAATGGGAGAACGGAAAATTAGCTTCTAAAAAATGAATTGGAGTTTCCATCTTCTCCAAGAAGTAATTGGTTAATATGAATTAATTGGTTAATATTTTTTACCTCTGTTTCTCCCTTGTTCTGTGTTCTGGCTGCTTGTATAGCCTTTTCATTTATGGTTAGCTGATATGAGGGATTGATAGTCAATCTGCGTTAAAATAATATTTATTACTATCATTTAAAATTTTTTACTCAACATATCTTTTGTTAATATATATAGGGGGAAAGGGAGAAAATTATTTATCTGAGAAAAAAAAAAAGAAATTTATCCTATTTGGCGTTATTTTTATTTCAGCAAAAAGCACTGCTTATAGAAAAATATCTTCTAAAATTGAAATTACTTTTTGGTCAGGATAAAGACCAAAAAACAGTAATAATGATTTGGTAAATATTGATTTAATTTCATCCGTATCATAACGAGATGATTGTGTTTCCTAAATCTGCTTCTTGCTAAGTGTTTCCCATAAACCATGTTACTCAGGCCAAAAACCTAGGACTCATTCTTGATTTCTTTTTTCTGTTTCCCTATATTTATTATTTATCAGCAAGTCCTCAAGACTTTACCTTGCAAATATATCCTATGTCCGTCTACGTCTGTTTATTTTCTCTACCATTCTAGTACAAGCCACCGTCATTTCTTATTTAGAACACTGCAGGAACCTCCCCACTACTCATTCTTGCTTTCTTACGTATCATCGTGTTCCCCAAACAATGTCCAGAATGATCTTTAAAGACTTCCCTGTTTAAAACACTCCAGTGTGCTAAGCAACCAACTCATTCTTAAAAATAAAGTGAATCATGTATTTACTCTGTTTTTCCTATACTCTTAACCAAATAGTTGGTGAGGGAAATTTTTTCTCTACAGAGCTATTTTGGCTGATAAGTAAAAAAAAAAAAAAAAAAAAATACTAGAATTATAGTATGATTATTTTGTAAACTTTAATGAAATATTATAACAGAACTGGGCAGTAATTATCACTGACTTCTAATATCACAGAGAGAGAGAAACACTACCTTATCTGCTTCCCGGTGGAAGTACATAACATAAACTATGGAATAGTCTTATCAAAAATTCAAACCTGAATCTGATCAAACCTCTAGATCTACCTACCAATTTAGAGGAAACACATGAAACAGAGGAACATGTTAAATGATGCTATGAGAATGCAATAAGCAAATCTAGAGTATGAAAATCCTATAGGACAAACAATCCAATTTTTTCAAAAAATAAATTTCAAGGAAAAAAAATGAAGGAAGGATAATCTGGAGGTTGAAAAGATCCTGGTTATATTTACAAGGAGAGTCATTGTCTTTTAGAGATACATACTAACATGTATATATAGGTGAAATAATATGCTGTCTAATGGGCAAATGGGGAATGAGTAAAGGTAAAGATTAAACAAGACTGGCCATGGATTGATAATTGTTGAAACTAAGTGGTGAGTAGTACTTGGGGATTCATTTTCCTCTTTTCTCTTCTTTCATATGTATTTAAACTTCCTGTAATTAAATATAAATGGAAACTAAAAGCCATTGTGCTTATACCATAACCCAAACTCTTTATCTTAACCTCAAGTTTTACCTAATCTGACCTCTACTTACTTCATCTCTACTGTGCTCAACCTTGCTCAGAGTACATTTATTTTCTTCCTTTTCCTCAGATACCCCAAGTTCATTCCCACCTTAAGGCCCATCAACTTAGAGCTGTTCTCTTTATCTGGAAACTCCTTTCTCCAGATTTTTAGTGTCTTTCCCCTCTTGACATTCAGGTCTCATCTTAAATGTCACCTCAGAAGAGCGTGCTATCACTATCAATATCATCTTGTTTTATTTTCATGGGAACATTCATCATGATTTGTCATTTTCTTTTCTATTTGTTTGTTAACAGTTTCCACCCATTAGAGTACAAGTTCTATGAGGATGGTGCTGATTTCTTGAGTATCTCATTCATTGTTAAATTCCTAGCACTTCAAGCAAGTACTTGGCAAACATGGTTGGTACTTAATAAATGTTTGTTGAAGTAATCAATTAAAAGTTTATAAAGCTGTTGAATTCTAAGAACACAATTAATCTTTTAATATACAACATCAACAATGTATACTACTGTTGCCTAGCAAAAGTATTTAAAATTCAGTTGACATTTTCATTACTAATGTTTTCAAAGGATATTGTGTGGGAAAATTAGCTTTATTAGCAAAGCTTTAAAAAAATTTAGAAAATTTACAAGTGTCAAATTTTGTCCTAGCATTTATTTTAAAATATTTGTATTTGGGGTAATTAATGTCATATCTTGTCTAAAAGCTGGGGTTTTTTTTGTCTAGAGAAGTAGAGGTTAAGTTTTGTGATGTGTGTTTATGTGTGATATGAAAATTTGGCAAACGCTTCTTGACTCATGTGAATAATAATGAAACACTTATAATTATATCTTTCATCAAGAAGAAACTGAGAAGTACTTTCTAGATAAATGCTTAGAGGAGATGAGACTGTAAAATTATGAGACCTCTTTTTAAAAAACTGCGCAAAACACTGTGCGTATATTCAAGTAAGTGTTGTCATTCAAAATAACTACTTAGAGAAGCTGATCTGCTTCTTGCTAAGTGTTTCCCATAAACCATGTTACTCAGGCCAAAAACCTAGGACTCAGTCTTGATTTCTTTTTTCTGTACTTAGAGAAGCTGTTCATAATGGTTCTTGGATAGAATGATGTGTTTCACTGATGAAATAATTTTTTGTCCTAGCATTTATTATTAGAGATACATACGCAATGTGAAGACTGGTGGATTCCCTCCTTCTTCCTGTGTCTTAGAGAAGCTTTTGCTAAACAGGACATTAGGGGCTGCAGAGTTGGGCTCATTTTGCTTTGGCCAAGGTGGTTCCTTTCACCATCCTCCATATATGGCATGTAGGAGTCTCAGATCATGACCTTTATGCCAGTCATTCCACTATCTGCTTCTTTTTCAGTCTCCTATTAAGTGCCACAGATCTGGAAACTTCAGATTTGGCTCTTTGTCAAGGTAGATTTTATTTTAAGTAGATTCGTTTATTTGCTTATTCTTTTGTTATTTTTTTTCCCTCTATTCAATACAGGTTTATTGTGGCTTGTCCTGTGAGAAACCCTGTCTTTGACACTGTAGGGAATAATATAGAGATGAACTAATTTCAGGGATGTTGCTTTTGATAATTTCATTCTGGAACTTCTCTTTTGGAATTGCCTTTAGAGTGAGTTTTTATGTTACATACTCATATTTGTCACATGTATATAGTCCTATCTTTTTTTCTATGTAAGATCACAGTTTTTTATTTTAAAAATTAATTTATTTTTAATTGACAAAACTCGTACCTATTGTGGTGTGCAGAGTGATGTTTTGATATATGTATACATTGTAGAATGGCTAAATCAATCTAATAAACATTTATTACCTCACATACTTATTTTTTGTGGAGAGAACATTTAAAATCTACTCTCAGCAATTTTCAAGTACACAATATATTGTTTTTAACTGTAGTCACCACGTTGTAATGTAGACCTCCTGAATTTATTCCTTCTTCATATCTGAAATTTTGTATACTTTGACCAACATCTCCCCAGCCCTCTATCCTTCTAGCCCCTGTAACCACCACCATTCTATTCTCTACTTTTATGAGTTTGACTCTTCTAGATTCCACATATAAATGAGATCATGTAGGATTTGTTTTTCTGTGCCTGGCCTTTTCTCTTAGCGTAAGGTCTTCCAGGTT